>NC_083725.1:52896044-53199075 GCF_028564815.1 Eubalaena glacialis | reverse complement strand
ATTGTATATATGTGCCACATCTTCTTTATCCATTCATCTGTCGATGGACACTTAGGTTGCATCCATGTCCTGGCTATTGTAAATAGTGCTGCAGTGAACACTGTGGTACATGTCTCTTTTTGATTTATGGTTTTCTCAGGGTATATGCCCAGTAGTGGGATTGCTGGGTCATAAGGTAGTTCTATTTTTAGTTTTTTATGGAACCTCCATACTGTTCTCCATAGTGGCTGTATCAATTTACATTCCCACCAACAGTGCGAGAGGGTTCCCTTTTCTCCACACCCTCTCCAGCATTTATTGTTTTTAGATTTTTTAATGATGACCATTCTGACCGGCATGAGGTGATACCTCATTGTAGTTTTGACTTCCATTTCTCTAATGATTAGTGGTGTTGAGCATCCTTTCCTGTGCTTGTTGGCAATCTATATCTTCTTTGGAGAAATGTCTATTTAGGTCTTCTGCTCATTTCTGATTGGGCTGTTTGTTTTTTTGACATTGAGCTGCATGAACTGCTTGTATATTTTGGAGGCTAATCTTTGTCAGTTGCTTCATTTGCAAATATATTCTCCCGTTCTGAAGGTTGTCTTTTCATCTTATTTATGGTTTCCTTTGCTGTGCAAAAGCTTTTAAGTTTCATTAGGTCCCATTTGTTTACTTTTGTTTTTATTTCCATTTCTCTAGGAGGTGCGTCAAAGACATTCTTGCTGTGATTTATGTCATAGAGTGTTCTCCCTATGTTTTCCTCTAAGAGTTTGATAGTGTCTGGCCTTACATTTAGGTCTTTAATCCATTTTGAGTTTACTTTTGTTTATGGTGTTAGGAAGTGTTCTAATTTCATTATTTTACATGTAGCTGTCAAGTTTTCCCAGCACCACTTATTGAAGACGCTGTCTTTTCTCCACTGTATATGCTTGCCTCCTTTATCAAAGATAAGGTGACCATATGTGCGTGTGTTTATCTCTGGGCTTTCTATCCTGTTCCATTGACCTACATTTCTGTTTTCGTGCCAGTACCACACTGTCTTGATTACTGTAGCTTCGTAGCATAGTCGAAGTCAGGGAGCCTAATTCCTCCAGCTCCATTTTTCTTTCTCAAGATTTCTTTGGCTATTCAGGGTCTTTTTGTTTCCATACAAATTGTGAAATTTTTTGTTCTAGTTCTGTGAAAAATGCCATTGGTACTTTGGTAGGGATTGCACTGAATCTGTAGATTGCTTTGGGTAGTATAGCCATTTTCACAATGTTGACTCTTCCAATCCAAAAACATGGTATATCTCTCTATCTGTTTGTACATCTTTAATTTCTTTCAACAGTGTCTTATAGTTTTCTGCATGCAGGTTTTTTTTCTCCTGAGGTAGGTTTATTCCTAGGTATTTTACTGTTTTTGTTGCAGTCATAAATGTGTTTCCTTAATTTCTCTTTCAGACTTTTCATCATTAGTGCATAAGAATGCAAGAGATTTCTGTGCATTAATTTTGTATACTGAACTTTACCAACTTCATTGATTAACTCTAGCAGTTTTCTGGTAGTATCTTTAGGATTCTCTATGTGTAGTATCATATCATCTGAAAACAGTGACAGCTTTATTTCCTCTTTTTCTGATTTGGATTCCTTTTATCTCTTTTTCTTCTCTGATTGTTGTGGCTAAAACTTCCAAAGCTATTTTGAATAATAGACATGAGAGTGGGCATCCTTGTCTTGTTCCTGATTTTAGTGGAAATGGTTTCAGTTTTTCACCATTGAGAATGATGTTGGCTGTGTGTTTGTCATATATGGTCTTTATTATGTTGAGGTAAGTTCTCTCTATGCCTAATTTCTGGAGAGTTTTTATTATAAATAGGTGTTGAACTTTGTCAAAAGTTTTTTCTGTATCTATTAAGACAATCATATGATTTTTATGATTCGGTTTGTTAAGATGGTGTATCACATTGATTGATTTGCATATACTGAAGAATCCTTGCATTCTTGCGATAAACCCCACTTGATCATGTTGTATGATCCTTTTAATGTGCTGTTGGATTCTGTTTGCTAGTATTTTGTCAGGATTTTTGCATCTATGTTCATCAGCAATATTGGCCTGTAGTTTTCATTTTTTGTGACATCTTGTCTGATTTTGGTATCAGGGTGTTGGGGGCCTTGTAGTATGAGTTTGGGAGTGTTCCTCCCTCTGCTATATTTTGGAAGAGTTTGAGAAGGATAGGTGTTAGCTCTTCTCTAAATGTTTGACAGATTTTGCCTGTGAATTCATCTGGTCCTGGGCTTTTGTTTGTTGGAAGAGTTTTAATTACAGTTTCAATTTCAGTGCTTGTGATTGGTCTGTTCATATTTTCTATTTCTTCTTTGTTCAGTCTCGGAAGGTTGTGCTTTTCTAACAATTTTTCCATTCCTTCTAGGTTATCTATTTTGTTCACATATACATGCTTGTAGTAATCTCTCATGATTCTTTGTATTTCTGCAGTGTCAGTTGTTACTTTTCCTTTTTGATTCCTAATTCTGTTGATTTGAGTCTTCTCCCTTTTTTTCTTGGGGAGTCTAGCTGGTGTTTATCAATCTTGTTTATCTTCTCAAAGAAGCAGCTTTTAGTTTTACTGATCTCTGCTCTTGTTTTCTTCATTTCTTTTTCATTTATTTCTGATCTGATCTTTATGATTTCTTTCCTTCTGCTAACTTTGGGGTTTTTTTGTTCTTCTTTCTCTAATTGCTTTAGGTGTAAGGTTAGGTTGTTTATTTGAGATGTTTCTTGTTTCTTGTTTCTTGAGGATTATATTGCTACAAATTTCCCTCTTAGAACTGCTTTTGCTGCATCCTATAGGTTTTGGGTCATCATGTTTTCATTGTCATTTGTTTCTAGGTATTTTTTATTTCCTCTTTGATTTCTTCAGTGATCTCTTATTTATTTAGTAGTGTATTGTTTAACCTACATGTGTTTGTATTTTTTACAGTTTTTTTCCTGTAATTGATATCTCATAGCATTTTGGTCAGAAGAGATACTTGACAGGATTTCAATTTTCTTAAATTTACCAATGCTTGATTTGTGATCCAAGATATGATCTATCCTGGAGAATGTTCCCTGAGCACTTGAGAAGAAAGTGTGTTCTCTTGTTTTTGGATGGAATGTACTATGAATATCAATGAAGTCCATCTTGCTTAATGTGTCAGTTAAACCTTGTGTTCTTTTATTTATTTTCATTTTGGATGATTTGTCCATTGGTGAAAGTGAGGTATTAAAGTCCCCTACTATGATTGTGTTACTGTCAATTTCCCCTTTTATGGCTGTTAGCATTTGTCTTGTGTATTGAGGTGCTCCTATGTTTGGTGCATAAATATTTACAATTGTTATATCTTCTTCTTGGATTGATCCCTTAATCAGTATGCAGTATCCTTGTTTGTGCCTTGTAATAGTTTTTATTTTAAAGTCTCTTTTGTCTAATATTAGAATTGCTATTCCAGCTCTTTTGATTTCCATTTGCATGGAATATCATTTTCCATCCCTTACTTTGAGTCTGTATGTGTCCCTAGGTCTGAAGTGATTCTGTTATAGACAGCATATAAGCAGGGCTCGTTTTTTATCCATTCAGCCAGTCTATGTCTTTTGGTTGGAGCATTTAATCCATTTACATTTAAGTTAATTATCAATATATATGTTCCTATTACCATTTTCTTAATTGTTTTGGGTTTGTTTTTGTAAGTCTTTTCCTACTAGCATTTGTTGTAAATCTGGTTGGGTGGTGCTAAATTCTCTTAACTTTTGCTTTTCTGTAAAGGTTTTAATTTCTCCTTTGAATCTGAATGAGATCCTTGCTGGGGAGAGTAATGTTGGTTGTAGGTTTTTCCCTTTCATCACTTTAGATATGTCCTGCCATTCCCTTCTGGCTGGCAGAGTTTCTGCTAAAAGATCAGCTGTTAACCTTATGGGGATATCCTTGTATGATATTTGTTGTTTTTCCCTTGCTGCTTTTAATATGTTTTCTTTGAATTTAGTTTTTGATAGTTTGATTAATATGTGTCTTGGCATGATCCTCCTTGGATTTATCCTGTATGGGACTCTTTGCGCTTCCTGGACTTGACTGAATATTTCTGTTCCAATGTTAGGTAAATTTTCAACTATAATCTCTTCAAATATTTTATCAGACCCTTTATTTTTGTCTTCTTCTTCTGGGACCCCTATAATTTGAATGTTGGTGTGTTTAATTTTGTCCCAGAAGTCTCTGAGACTGTCCTCAATTGTTTTAATTCTTTTCTCTTTATTTTGTTCTCTGGTAGTTATTTCCACTATTTTATCTTCTAGGTCACTTATCCGTTCTTCTGCCTCAGTTATTCTGCTATTGATTCCTTCTAGAGAATTTTAAATTTAATTTATTGTGTTTTTTGTCATTGTTTGTTTGCTCTTTAGTTCTTCTAGGTCCTTGTTAAAAGTTTCTCATATTTTCTCCATTCTATTTCCAGGACTTTGGATCATCCTTACTATCATTACTCTGTATGTTTTTTCAGATAAACTGTCTATTTCCTCTTCATTTGTTTTGTCTGGTGGGTTTTTAGCTTGCTCCTTCATCTGCTGTCTGTTTCTGTCTTCTCACTTTGCTTCATTTACTTTGTTTGGGGTTTCCTTTTTGAAGGCTGCAGGTTCCTAGTTCCCATTGTTTTTGTTGTCTGCCGCAGTAGGTGAGGTTGTTTCAGTGGGTTGTGTAGGCTTTCTGGTGGATGGTACTGGTGCCTGTGTTCTGGTGGGTGGGGCTGGATATTGTCTTTCTGGTGGGCAGGGCTGCATCCAGTGGTGTGTTTAGGGGTGTCTGTGAACTTATTATGATTTTAGGCACCCTCTCTGCTAATGGGTGGGGTTGTGTTCCTGTCTTGCTAGTTATTTGTCATGGGGCATCCAGCACTGGAGCGTGCTGACAGTTAGGTGGAGCTGGGTCTTAGTGTTGAGATGGAGATCTCTCTGAGAGGTCTTGCCAATTGATATTACATGGGGCTGGGAGGTTTGTGTTGGTCCAATGTCCTGAACTTGGCTCTACCACCTCAGAGGCTCAGGCCTGACACCTGGCCAGAGCACCAAGACCCTGTCAGCCACATGGCTCAGAAGAAAAGGGAGAAAAAAGAAAGAAAGATAAATAAATAAAAAATACAATAAATGAAATAAAATAAAATAATTAAAATTAAAATTTTTTTAATTATTAAAATAAAAAAGTAATAAAAAAAGGAGAGCAACAAAACCAATAAACATATCAACCAATGATAACAAGTACTAAAACCTATACTAAGGTAAACATAAAAATCAGAAACAATTTAGTTGTAGACAGCAAACCCCAAGTCTACAGTTGTTTCCAAAATCCACCACCTCAATTTTGGGATGATTCATTGTCTATTCAGGTATTCCACAGATGCAGGGTACCCCAAGTTGATTGTGGGGATTTAATCTGCTGCTCCTAAGGCTGCATGGAGAAATTTCCCTTTCTCTTCTTTGTTTGCACAGCTTCTGGGGTTCAGCTTCAGTTTTGGCTCCACCTCTGTGTGTAGGTAGCCCTCAGGCATCTGTTCCCTCCCAGACATGACAGGGTTAAAGCAGCCGCTGATTAGGGGACTCTGGCCCACTCATGCTGCAGCAAGGGAGGGGTATGGTAGTTACAATTGGAATGCAGGGTGAGCCTGCGGTGGCAGAGTCTGGCATGACATTGCAACAGCCTGAGGTGCGCTGTGTTTTCTCCCAGGGAAGTTGTCCCTGGATCACGTGACCCTGGCAGTGGAGTGCTGCACAGGCCCCCTGGGTGGTGGTGGTGGTGGGGGGGGTGTGTATAGTGACCTGTGCTTGCACACAGGTTTCTTGGTGGTTGCAATGGCAGTGTTAGTGTTACATGCCCATCTCTGGTGTCCGAGCTGATAGCCACAGCTTGCTCCCATCTCTGGAGCTCACTTAGGTGGTGCTCTGCCTTCTGTGGGCAGACAGGGAAAGATTCCCCTCTCCTCACACACCCTGAAACAATGGTCTCTTGCCTCTTAGGCAGTTCCAGACTTTTTCCTGGAATCTCTCCCAGCTAGCTGTGGCACACTAGTCCCCTTCAGGCTGTGTTCATCCAGCCAACACCAGTCCTCTCCCTGGGATCTGAACTCCAAAGCCCAAGCCTCAGCTCCCAGCCCCCACTTACTCAGGTGGGTGAGCAGACAAGCTTCTCAGGCTGGTGAGTGCTGGCCAGCACTGATCCTCTGTGTGGGAATCTCTCTGCTTTGCTCTCTGCACCCCTGTTGCTGCGCTCTCCTCTGTGGCTCTGAAGCTTCTCCCACCCACCCCCTGTCTCCACCAGTGAAGGAGCTTCCTAGTGTGTGGAAACTTTCCTCCTTCACAGCTCCCTCCCAGAGGTGCAGGGCCAACCCTATTCTTTTGTCTCTGTTGTTTCTTTTTTCTTTTGCCCTACCCAGGTACGTGGGGAGTTTTTTGCCTTTTGGGAAGTCTGAGGTTTTCTGCCAGCATTCAGTAGGTGTTCTGTAGGAGTTGTTCCACATGTAGATGTATTTCTGATGTATTTGTGGGGAGGAAGGTGATCTCCATGTCTTACTCCTCTGCCATCTTGAATGTCTAACTGAATCTATTTTGAAATGGCAAGTAAGACTACATTTGGGGTCATTAGTCACTACTATGTACTATTAACTGGAAGCTCCTCTGTACAAAAGATGTGATGGTTATAACTTATCTAGCATTAACTGTTCATTAGATACAGCATTAGATCAGCTGTTCAGTTTGTATGTAACACTAAAACCAAGAAGAATACCTTTATCATCAATTTTTATTTCTAGACTTCATGCTTCCTGAGAGCAGGCACCAAAACCTATTCATATTTGTATTCTCATCACTTAGTGGTTCTTGCTGATAATAGACACAATTAAATGTTTTCATATTAAGTTAAACTAAATGTAAATTGAACACTTATTTTTAAGTAATAGTTTCTAAAGCTGAGTCAGCGTAGACTTGAATGAATTCAAAGCCCATATTCTTACATGCTTTTCTAGTCCTAAGAGTATTCATATAATTGTCGATTTAATTTTTCTTAAAAAAAGACAAAGCAAGGTGATAATATACTATAATATGTATGGTTCATTCATATGCATTATGTATTAATTGACCAAAAAACAAGAAAATATTCTACTGGCAGTTATAGCTTCTAATCTTGCATTACAAGGAAAATTATGACAATGCATAAACCCAGATAAAGTGAAGACAGCACAAATGATAGATAATTTGATATAAACTTTCTGAAATTATCTAACTAATAAAACTGACCAACTTTAGCAAGATAAACATTTAAATTATACTAGAAGTTGTCAGGGTATAATTTTTAAAAGTAAAATCACCATTCTCATACAAACATAAATATGTACTTGTCAAAAATGTTATTTGATTTCATTAATTAATGAGGGAACAAGTAAGTTACAACTGGAACATAGGAGAATATGAAGGACAGGAACATGTATAGGAATTCAGGAATACTAAAAATAATTTACTTACTAGATTCAAAATTGGTTGTTATCCACAGGGCAATAATTAAATACTTGGGACAGTATTTGATTATTGTCCATGGGACAGTTTGTATTTCTATGAATGAACATCATTTGTTGTATTATCAGTTTTCTGTAACTTTCAATGTTGTAATGTAG
Organism: Eubalaena glacialis; assembly: GCF_028564815.1. Classification (NCBI taxonomy): domain Eukaryota; kingdom Metazoa; phylum Chordata; class Mammalia; order Artiodactyla; family Balaenidae; genus Eubalaena; species Eubalaena glacialis. The sequence goes on along the minus strand of NC_083725.1, from coordinate 53,191,429 downwards.
CACAAAGTCAATGATAAGTGGAGATAATCCGAAAGAATATGCTAGACAGAACACAGAGGAATCTTTTTTGTCATTTAAAAATCATTCACATATTTCCTTAATAAAAAGATCTATAAAGCCATTGTAAGTAATTCTACATTTTTTATCACACACATTTGTTTTATGATTAAATAATGTATGTAAATTCCTGAAAGACCACATATTACATGGCCAAATAAACATTGATGTAGATTTCAGGGACACTCAATTTAAGAAGATTTCAGAACATTCAGTTTAAGACAAATTTTTGAGAGCTATTAGAAAATGTTCCAAATTCTATGCCCTAATTGTGTTTTAAAAAATTGGAATATTTTACATTCGATGTGAAAACATTATGTGTAGAATTCTTGACAATTTGAAATCAATTTTTAAGAATTTTAAATTAGAAAACGTATCTTTACTGTTACTCAGGAAAAAAGCAATTATTACTTTCATGAGATCCTACAATCTAATATTTGAGAAGTTCTTGTAAGTGCATTTAACGTTTTTTGCAATATATGTTGACAGGTGGCCTCCCTGTATGTGCTTAGAAATGTTTTCCTTGCCGTGTTTAAAAATAGAATTCGAAAGGAAGTGGTTCAAGATAATGAATTTGTTATGAAAAAAGTTTCATATCTTAAATATGAACAGTTAACATATTTCCATCAATCTCAAGAGGAAAAAATCATGCCTGCCACAAAAGGAAAATGTAAGATTTGCCAAGAAGAATTGAAGAGTACTGATGTAATAGTTTGGGGAAAAGGGCCACTGAGTTGGAGAGCATGATTAAAAGAACCATGGTGCTTGTATGGAAACCATCCCAGCAGCCCAGCAGCTGCACATCTTGGACAATCTGTTGCTGATTATTAGTGATGGAAAGCCAGGTATAATCATTGGTGCACATTGTTATGAATGCATGTATCAAAATTCCAACAGCTTTTTTATAATTTGACACAAAGTAGGCTATGGCTTTCTGAAACCACTCTTGATACTCATTAGAATTCAAAGAATCATGTAGCAATAAATTAAGGCTACATTTATACACATTATCTCCTGTTAAAAGACACAGCCATATAATGCCCAGGGAGGACTTTTGAAAAGATTTTCCAACATTTAGGAATTGGCTATTATTATACTTTATATATAATAGAGTATCTTATTAAGCTGGAATAAAAACTGATAAAATGTATGGGTAGAGTTAGAAAAAATTGATACACAGGGATGGAGATGGAAGGCTAAGGAATCTCTTGAGATCGGTTAAGGAGGAGGATTTCAACACTAATACCTGAGGTTCACACATATAACAACATATTGGATAGTAGTAACCCTTACAAAAGTCAGATTGTATGGATGGCTGACAATGCTTAGAGTAATGAAAGAAAGAAACAGAGAAAAAGCATATTTTTGGGGGGGAGGGAACAATAGAGTGGATGACCTTAGAATCCAGCCAAACAAACCATTTGTTATAGTACATACAGGTACTCTGTATACACTGTAGGAAAGAGAAAAAGCACACGATATAAATTGAGAAGCACCTCACTACATTTTGTATCAGGATCATACTGAACAATTCTGCCATAGGACTCCTGATACCAATGTGTACACAGGGAGAAAAAAGAATACTGTCACAAATTATGACTGGCCAAAGTCGAGGCTGTGGGAAAGTCTAACTATACTTGAGCAAGCATCAGGTCTGGGAAACATCTTTCCCAAAATTGGAGGTGGCCGTGTAGGAGTTGCAGCACACTTGCCAGTAAGGAGGGAGTAGTAAAAAGAACAAAGTTCTATCTTGGAAGTATCCTGAGGCAGCAGTACTGATTAGAGCTGGAGCAGAAGTAATGGAACTCATCTTAGAGGAAAGAGCTTTTACTCTTTTGTGTTCCAAGCAACCAAAACTGTGAGTTAATGGCTATTCAGCCCCAATCTCCTCTTGGAAATAAAACAGTAGGTGTACCTTTATTATCAGAAGTAAATCAGAAGAGATTTCTATTGATGTGGAAACCAAATTTCATAAGGCTGTAGGAGAACAATGACCAGAAACAAATTGAAAACTAGTTTAAAACACCCCTTGGAGATTCCAGAAGTACATGAAGGAAGGTAAATCTTCAAGAAACAAGATTTCTTAAATGAGTGGCAAGAGCATGAAACTACTAAGATTTATAAAGTTTAATATATATTTTTAAAATTCCCTCCATACAAAATATCTTGTTTGCTTATATGGGAAAGTTTTTCTAATTTTTGCCATGAAATTGAGGAAAGACTCAATAAAATTTATATTGCCTTTTCTCAATACTTAAAAAACAATGTTATTTTCGAGGGAGAGAGTGAGGATGTTGAAACCGCAGGAACCACTGTGTGGCTGTCAGGGTCTTGGTGCTCCGGTCGGGGGTCAGGCCTGTGTCTCACAGATGGGAGAGCCGAGTTCAGGACATTGGAGCACCAGAGACCTCCCGACTCCACATAATATTAAATGGTGAAATCTCTTCCAGAGACCTCCATCTCAATGCTAAGACCCAGCTCCACTCAACGACCAGCAAGCTACAGTGCTGGACACCCTATGCCAAACAACTAGCAAGACAGGAACACAAACCCACCCATCAGCATAGAGCCTGCCTAAAATCATAATAAGGTCACAGACACCCCCAAACACACCAACAGACATGGTCCTGCCCACAAGAAAGACAAGATCCAGCCTCATCTACCAGAACACTGCACCCGTACCCTCAACCAGGAAGCCTACACAATCCACTGAACCAACCTTACCCACTGGGGGAAGACACCAAAAACAACGGGAGTACAAACCTGCAGCCTGCAAAAAGGAGACCACAAACACAGTAAGTGAAGCAAAATGAGAACACAGAGAAACACACAGCAGATGAAGGAGCAAAGTAAAAACCCATCAGACCAAAAAAATGAAGAGGAAATAGGCAGTCTACCTGAAAAAGAATTTAGAGTAATGATAGTAAAGATGATGTAAAGTCTTGGAAATAGAATGCAGAAAATACAAGAAACGCTTAACAAGGACCTAGAAGAACTAAAGAGCAAACAAACAATTATGACCAACAAAATAAACAAAATTAAAATTTTTCTAGAAGAAATCAATAGCAGAATAACTGAGACAGAAAAACAGATAAGTGACCCGGAAGGTAAAAGAGTGGAAATAACTACTGCAGAGCAGAATAAAGAAAAAGAATGAAAAGAATTGAGGACAGTCTCAGAGACCTCTGGGACAATATTAAATGCACCAACATTCGAATTATAGGGGTCCCAGAAGAAGAAGAGAAAAAGAAAGGGACTGAGAAAATATTTGAAAAGATTAGAGTTGAAAAATTCCCTAATATGGGAAAGGAAAAAGTCAGTCAAGTCCAGGAAGTCCAAAGAGTTCCATACAGGATAAAACCAAGGAAAAACGTGCCAAGACACATATTAATCAAACTATCAAAAATTAAATACAAAGAAAAAATATTAAAAGCAGTAAGGGAAAAACAACAAATAACATACAAGGGAATCCCTATAAGGTTAACAGCTGATTTTTCATCAGAAACTCTGCCAGCCAGAAGGGGATGGCAGGACATATCTAAAGTGATGAAAGGGAAAAACCTACAAACAAGATTACTCTACCCAGCAGGCTTTCATTCAGATTCAACAGCAAAATTAAAATCTTTACAGACAAGCAGAATCTAAGATGATTCAGCACCACGAAACCGAAACCACCTTTACAACAAATGCTAAAGGAACTTCTCTAGGCAGGAAACACAAGAGAAGGAAACGACCTACAATAACAAACCCAAAACAATTAAGAAAATGGTAATAGGAACATACATATCAATAATTACCTTACATGTAAATGTATTAAATGCTTCAACCCAAAGACATAGACTGGCTGAATGGACATTAAAACAAGACCCTTATATATACTGCCTACAGGAGACCCACTTCAGACCTAGGGACACATACAGACTGAAAGTGAGGGGATGGAAAAAAATATTCCATGCAAATGGAAATCAAAAGAAAGCTGGCATAGCAATTCTCGTATCAGACACAATAGACTTTAAAATAAAGACTATTACAAGAGAAAAAAAAAGGACACTACATCATGATCAAGGGATCAATCCAAGAAGAAGATAAAACAATTGTAAATATTTATGCACTTAACATAGGAATACCACAATACGTAAGGCAAATGCAAACAGCCATAAAAGGGGAAATCAACAGTAACATGATCATATTAGCAGACCTTAACACCCCATTTTCACCAATGGAAATACCATCCAAAATGAAAATAAATAAGGAAACACAAGCTTTAAATGATACATTAAACAAGATGGACTTAACTGATATTTATAGGACATTCAATTCAAAAACAACACAATGCACATTCTTTTCAAGTGCTCATGGAATATTTTCCAGGATAGATCATATCTTGGGTGACAAATCAAGTCTCGGTAAATTTAAGAAAATTGAACTTGTATCAAGTATCTTTTCTGAAAACAACACTATGAGACTAGAAATCAATTACAGGAAAAAAAAATCTGTGAAAAATACAAACACACGGAGGCTAAAAAATACATTACTAAATAACCAAGAGATTACTGAAGAAATCAAAGGGGAAATCAAAAAATACCTAGAAACAAATGACAATGAAAACACGATGACCCAAAACCCATGGGATGCAGCAAAAGCAGTTCTAAGAGGGAAATTTATAGCAATACAATCCTACCTCAAGAGACAAAAAACATCTCAAATAAACCACCTAAACTTACACCTCAAGCAATTAGAGAAAGAAGGACAAAAAACCCCAAAGTTAGCAGAAGGAAAGAAATCATAAAGATCGGATGAGAAATAACTGAAAAAGAAATGAAGGAGACAATAGCAAAGATCAATAAAACTAAAAGCTACATCTTTGAGAAGATAAACAAATTGATAAACCATTAGCCAGACACATCAAGGGAAAAAGGGAGAAGATTCAAATCAATAGAATTAGAAATGAAAAAGGGGAAGTAACAACTGACACTGCAGAAATACAAAGGATCATGAGAGATTACTACAACAAACTATATGCCAATAAATTGGACAACCTGGAAGAAATGGACAAATTCTTAGAAAAGCAAAACCTTCTGAGACTGAACCAGGAAGATAGAAAGTATAAACAGACCAATCACAAGCACTGAAATTAAGACTGTGATTTAAAATCTTCCAACAAACAAATGCCCAGGACCAGTTGGCTTCACAGGCAAGTTCTATCAAACATTTAGAGAAGAGCTAACACCTATCGTTCTCAAACTCTTCCAAAATATAGCAGAGGGAGGAATACTCCCAAACTCATTCTATGCAGCCACCATCACCCTGATACCAAAACCAGACAAAGATGTCACAAGAAAGAAAGCTACAGGCCAATATCACTGATGAACATAGATGCCAAAATTCTCAACAAAATTCTAGCAAACAGAATCCAACAGCACATTAAAAGGATCATACACCATGATCAAGTAGGGTTTATCCCAGAAATGCAAGGATTCTTCAATATATGCAAATCAATCAACATGATACACCATATTAACAAATTGAAGGAGAAAAGCCATATGATCATCTCAACGGATGCAGAAAAAGCTTTCAACAAAGTTCAACACCCATTTATGATAAAAACCCTCCAGAAAGTAGACATAGAGGGAAGTTATCTCAACATAATAAAGGCCATATATGAAAAACCCACTGCCAACATCATTCTCAATATGAAACACTGAAACCATTTCCACTAAGATCCGGAGCAAGACAAGGTTGTTCCCTCTCACCACTATTATTCAACATAGTTTTGGAAGTCTTAGCCACAGCAATCAGAGAAGAAAAAGAAATAAAAGGAATCCAAATCAGAAAAGAAGAAGTAAAGCTGTCAGTATTTGCAGATGATATGATACTATACATAGAGAATCCTAAAGATGCTATCAGAAAACTACTGGAGCCAATCAATGAATTTGCTAAAGTAGCAGGATACAAAATTAATGCACAGAAATCTCTTGCATTCCTATACAATAATGATGAAAAATCTGAAAGAGAAATTAAGGAAACACTCCCATATACCATTGCAACAAAAAGAATAAAATAACTAGGAATAAACCTATCTAAAGAGACAAAAGTCCTGTATGCAGAAAACTATAAGACATTGATGAAAGAAATTAAAGATGAAACAAACAGATGGAAAGATATACCATGTTCTTGGAGTGGAAGAATCCACATTGTGAAAATGACCCTACTACTAAACACAATCTACATATTCAATGCAATACGTATCAATCTACCAATGGCATTTTTCACAGAACTAGAACAAAATATTTCACAATTTGTATGGAAACACAAAAGTTCCCAAACAGCCAAAGCAACATGGTGAAAGGAAAATGGAGCTGGAGGAATCAGCCTCCCTGACTTCAGACTACACTACAAAGCTACAGTAATCAAGACAGTATGGTACTGGCACAAAAACAGAAATATAGATCCATGGAACAGGATAGGAAGCCCAGAGATAAACCCAAGCAAATATGGTCACCTTATCTTTGATAAAGGAGGCAAGAATATACAATGGATAAAAGACAGCCTGTTCAGTAAGTGGTGTTGGGAAAACTGGACAGCTACATGTAAAAGTATGAAATTAGAACACTCTCTAACACCATACACAAAAATAAACTCAAAATCGATTAAAGACCTAAATGTAAGGCCAGATACTATCAAACTCTTAGAGGAAAACATAGGCAGCACACTCTATGACATAAATCACAGCAAAATCCTTTTTCCCCACCTCCTAGAGAAATGGAAGGAAAAACAAAAATAAACAAGTGGGACCTAATGAAACTTAAAAGCTTTTGCACAGCAAAGGAAAATGTAAACAAGACCAAAAGACCACTCTCAGAATGGGAGAAAATATTTGCAAATGAAGCAACTGACAAAGGATTAATCTCCAAAACATACAAGCAACTCATGCAGCTCAGTATCAAAAAAACGAACAACCCAATCCAAAAATGGGCAGAAGACCTAAATAGACATTTCTCCAAAGAAGTTATGCAGATTGCCAACAAACACATGAAAGGATGTTCAACATCACTAATCATTAGAGAAATGGAAATCAAAACTACAATGAGGTATCACCTCACACCGGTCAGAATGGCCATCATCAAATAATCTACAAGCAATAAATGTTGGATAGGGTGTGGAGAAAAGGGAACCCTCTTGCACTGTTGGTGGGAATGTAATTTGATACAGCCACTAAGGAAAACAGTACAGAGTTTCCTTAAAATCTAAAAGTAGAACTACCATATGACCCAGCAATCCCACTACTGGGCATATACCCTTAGAAAACCATAATTCAAACAAGGTATGTACCACAATGTTCATTACAGCTCTATTTACAATAGACAGGACATGGAAGCAACCTAAGTGTCCACTGACAGTTTAAGGGATAAAGAAGATGTGGCACATATATACAATGGAATATTACTCAGCCATAAAAAGAAACAAAATTATTTGTAGTGAGGTGCATGGACCTAGGTTCTGTCATACAGGGTGAAGTAAATCAGGAAGAGAAAAACAAATACGGTATGTTCACACATATATACGGAATCTTAAAAAAAAAATAGTTCTGAAGAACCAAGGGGCAGGACAGGAATAAAGACGCAGACATAGAGAATGAACTTGAAGACATGGGGAGTGGGAAGGGTAAGCTGGGACTAAGTGAGAGAGTGGCATGGACATATATACACTACCAAATGTAAAATCAGTACCTAGTGGGAATCAGCCACGTAGCACAGGGAGATCCGCTCGGTGCTTTGTGACCACCTAGAGGGGTTGCATAGGGAAGATGGGAAGAACATGCAAGAGCAAGGAAATATGGGGATATATGTATATGTATAGCTGGTTCACTTTGTTATAAAGCAGAAACTAACACACAATTGTAATGCAATTATACTCCAATAAAGATGAAAAAAAAAAAAGGAAAGATACAAGCACCCCATTGTTCATTGCAGCACTATTTACAATAGTGAAGACGTGGAAACAACCTAAATGTCCATCAACAGAGGAATGGATAAAGAAGATGTGGTACATATATACAATGGAATATTACTCAGCCGTACAAGAATGAAATAATGTCTTTTACAGAAACATGGATGCAACTAGAGATTATCATACTAAGTGAAGTCAGAAAGAGAAAGACAAATACCAAATGTTATCACTTACATGTGAAATCTAAAATATGACACAAATGAACTTATCTACAAAACAATAACAGACTCACAGACATAGAGATCAGACTTGTGGTTGCCAAGGACGAGGGGGTTGGGGGAGAGATCGATTGGGAGTTTGGGATTAGCAGATGCAAACTATTATATATAGAATGGATAAACAACAAGGTCCTACTGTAAAGTACAGGGAACTATATTCAATATCCTGTGATAAACCATAATGGAAAATAATATGAAAAAGAATGTATGTATATATATATATATATATATATATATATATATATATATATATATATAACTGAATCACTTTGCTGTACAGTCGAAATTAACACAAGATTGTAAATCAACTATACTTCAATAAAATAAATTTTAAAAAATATTTAATATAGATTTGTCTTGACTTATAGTCTCCTGAAGACTGAGAGATTCAGAGTATGTCTTAGTCACCTACTTTTGAACATTTCAAAGAAAAACTATAGCTAAAATTCCAATCCAGCAATTATTTTTGCCAAAATCTAAACCCCTCAAGACTAAGCTGTCCATTCCTTGAATGGACAAATAAATGACTTACATTAGAAAATGTAAGTGCACTCAGCTGCTCAATCAATAATAAATCCAAAGTGCCCACTGAATGCAATACTACAGTAAAAGAGAATATTTAAATATTAGAACACTTATTTAGCATAACATATGGGGAGGGAAGTCACAGTATTTTATCAAAGGATGGGGCATTAATTGATAGTGGTTTGCCATCTTGCTGTAAGAAAATAGCAACTTGGAAAATATTTGGAAAAAAAGAAACTTTTACAGGCACTGGGCAACAATCATCACAGAACTTTTATTCTTGAGAGAAGAGAAAAAAATGGAATGAACACTACAAATGCTTTGTTTTAGGCCATGATTCACTTTCTTGAGTGTGTTACAAGGAGGAGAAACACAAGAAGAGTACAGAGATCTTCCTGATTGCAGACACAAATTGCAGTTGGGGGAAGTTGACAATGCTGGAATTTAGAGGACAAAATATTGGAATGGAGAGACTACAGAGAAAGATCATGGGCAATCTGCATAAAGGATGAGTCAGTCACATACTAAATTGTGCTGGTTTAGGGTAAAACACCAAGACACTGTAAAAAGAACTACTATTGAAATATTGCTGAGCAATTCAAAGAGCTCACAAAGGTTTGAAAATTGTTCAAGTCTAACAAGTTAAAATGGAGAAACATTGCACATCCCAAAAATCCAGTAGCGGTTTTATAGTGGTATGAACTTAGTGACAGGGCTCAATTTGATAAAATAAAGGCTATTGGAGAGCTGACCTAACAAACTAAAAAATGAGCCACAAAAACATTCAAGCTAATCTGCAAGTAATAAACTGTCCCAATAAAATTCAATACTCTTCAAATGAAGGCAGCAAAATTCAGACTCTTAAAAATATAACTTTGACAATGTCTAAAATTCATAAATTTTACTATGTATAGGGGGAAAAAAGCAAGAAAATGTGAGCTATAAATGGAATTCACATCAAAAGAAGGATATCCAGAAATGTCAGAGCTATTGGATTTAGAGGCAGAATCTTAAAAAAAAGGAAAAAGAAAAAACCTACGATAAACGTGATAATGGATTTAAAGTAAAATATAAACCTAATGAAGAAATTGAAGATATAGAAAGGAAATAAATGAAACTCCAAGAACTGAAAAATTAAATATCCAAAGTGAAAAAAATACACTGGGAATGGCTTGTTAGAAAAGTGGATACTGAAGAAGAGAATACCAATGACCTCCAAGATATAGCAACAACTAAGCATATATAAACAAGCAACAGCAACAACAAAAATAAAACTCTAAACAGAGGAAGGAAGAGGAAGGGCAGAAGAAAACAGAATAAATGAACAGAGCTTCGTTTACAAGTAGTACAATATCAAGTGGTATAACATATGTGTAGTTAGATTTCCAGAAAGGAAGAAACTGAAAAATATTTAAAGAAATAATCACTATTTTGTTCTCAAATTTTTTAAAAAAATTATAAACTCACAGAACCAGAAAGCTCCGCAAATTCCAGCAATGGTAAAGAGAAAGAAAACCATATGGAGCATAATATGGTTTATAATCAAGTTGATAAAATTCATTAAAGAGAGAAAATCATTAAAGAAGTTAGAGAAAAACAAGACATTACATCTTTACATACAGGAATACAAAGTTAAGAATTATCTCACATGTCTTGACAAAAACTATGTAAACCTTAAGATCGTGAAATGGCATCTCACAATAGTATGGGGATTAGTTCCGCTAAATGGATCAGGAGAGACAGTGGACTTATCCTAGAAGACCTGTACATATTGTTATGGAGAAAACATGTCACTTTCTACAAATAAAATGACAAATATACACAAACATGTACACCTGTATAGACAGGAGGGGAGTGTATATCATGGAAATAAAAATAAAATTTCCCATGCTTAATCCTGACTACAGCAAAATAAAGTCAAGGTGTGTCAAAGTACATGACTTTCTCAAAGGAAGGGTGCTCTGAGTCTTCTTTCAGTTCTTATTATTCAATTTTGTACCTTAAGAAGATACAAAAGAAATTAGAGCTGGAAAAAGGTACAGTATTACATGTTCATTCCATGGAGTTTATCATTCAAGGAGGTAGGCCTTTCTACTAGGAAACCAACATGTCTGTTTTTGAAGAAAATATCAAACGTTGCCTAAATATGCATCAGACCTCAGGCTAGGTGCACAGGATAAAGGGATAAAGGCACATCCCTCCTTCTTTTTGCCATACTTAAACTGTTGGATTCTTAGAAGGCAAATTTAATAATTCAGTAATCATTTTAAGCACCTACTATATTCCAGGCAGCGTTGTAGGCATTTGAACAGGGCCATCACGAACAGTTATGCAGGCCATGCCCTGCAAAAGGGCAGTTCATCAAGATGGCAAATTGTAGCTGAAATCCCTGGTGTGAGTTTCATCAACTGGGAAAAAGAGGCATATTCTTTTATTATTCTTACATCCTGAGTGTATCTATTTCAAATTTACTTTTGTCTTGGGAGTGTCACTTTTTGAAATTCACATAAAGACATCAAATATGCCAGTAATGACCTTGTTCATTATGGGCCAATTGGTGTTTGAATCCATTGTAAATATTGTTTTGACACTAAGTAGATGATTCTCTCTTTTAGTTTTGTTTACAAAGCCTGGAAACCTAGCAGTGCACATATTTTCAAAGAGGGTTTGTAACAGAGAGCTCATCTAACAGCATTAATTTGATTAACACAGAATTGTTCAAGAGAAGTTTATTTTTCCCCACTCTACATCCCAGAGCAATAATCAGTTAAGAACCCCCCAAAGAGTATTTACAAATTTCAATAATTTAAAGACTTTTAAAAACTCAGGTCTATATGCAGCAATAGGGGGAATTTTATAAGAATTCCTAAGCCTCACTATGCAAAGGGAATGCTACATAGAATCCTATATGGAAAAAAATATATACATATATATATTGCAATTTGGTAATTAGTGAGGACTTAATGCTGCCTGAGGTATTATAAGAAGGAAATACCTGTAAGAATAATAAAAGAACATGCCTCTTCTTTCCAGTTGACAAAACTCACACCAGGGATTTAGCTACAATTTGCCATCTTGATGAACTGCCCTTGTGCAGGGCATGGCTTGTATAACTGTTCGTGATGGCCCTGTTCAAATACCTATAACACTGCCTGGAATGTAGTAGGTGTTTAAAATGATTATTGAGTTATTAAATTTGCCTTCTAAGAATCCAACAGTTTAAGTACGGCAAAAAGAAGGACCATCTCTGTCCTACTATGTTCAAGGGAATTGCATTAGAACTACCATCCAGAGATCAGGGGGCTGCAGCTGCTTTCGCCGTGTACTTCATGGTTGCCTTTTAAACCCATAAAGCTAGGAACGAAAACATGGAACATTAAGTCTAGGTGCCTCAATTGTCTCTAGACTACTTCATAAACCTTCTTGCTGGCAGAGATAGCTACTGGAAACCGGCTTCCACCTTGCCTCCCTATTGCCTTCCAGATTTCATGTCAGTGCCTCCAATTGGTGGATCTGATTCACATCCAGAAACAAAGCCCTAAAACAGTCTGGGAAACAGTGTTTTGTTTTGTTTTTTAATCTTTCCAATTACAAAGGAGGTGGAATGCTGATGGTAAGAGCCAATCTACAGTAGTCTACCACATTTAGTATCCTGTATCAGGTTAGTTGAGGAGCAGTGTATAAAACAAACAAGGCTGCAAAAGAGGTTCTGATATATGTCTAATCAATGTTGCTAAATGAGTAGTTTTGACTTAGCTTGTGTCTCCTTCTATATTCATTCTCATATTCTTTTTATTAAACACAATTTGAATATAGGCTGTAATCAGCTGACTGCTTCTTGATCAGGACTGTCATTACTAACCACATTCTTCATTTGTCTATAGTATTATTTTGTCTAGCCCCAAATTTACTTTTATATTTATTAATAGATTTCTGTAGTAGGCTTTTGTTACCTTCAATCTATTCTGCATGAGACTGTCTATTCTTTGGACAGAGGCAACACTGTGATCCTAACCACCTATGAAGTCTTCCTTTTCATGAGCTTCTACAGTAAGATTACATGTTCTGCTTTTGGTGACTGGGCATGGAGAAAAACAAGAATGGGCCTCCTAGAAAGGTTTGCCTCAAAAAACTCCCTAAGGATACCCAAATGGAGGCTTACCTTATTTAATTTTGACCCAACTTACCACAAAATTCTTACTTTCCAGGTTTAATCTCCTAGAAATATAAAACACATACATTTAAAAATAATATTTCCTGTTAAAATATAACCCATATTTTCTCATTGAATCCTTTGAAAAAGGAGTATTCTGATGAAACAGAGTATTACTAGATTAAACAGACCAAATATCCATAATGATGGAATTCTGAGAGAACCTGCTAAGAAGTACATTGCTAGATGGAAGAATAAAAAGCACTGGATTCAGAGGTGAGTCGGGTCTAGGGCTTACCTGGAGGATGGCTTTCCTTTTGTTCCCATCAGAGGTTAATAACTTCAAGGGTTCTCTGTTGAGGCAAATAACTATACATCTCTCTGGGTGAGGCTCCGTAATAATTATATGCATTCATTCCATCAGAGCACTACTTCTGCATTGTTTAGGGCAACTCTTCAAGTAGCAATATAAAGATTAAAAATGAAATGAAAGAACTCAGAATTTGAGAAATATATTTAGTGGGTAGTACTGTCCAACATTTTAAATATTTCTGAATACCCACAATACAAGAAACTATACTGTTAATCTCCTTCCTCTTATAAAACCTATTCTTTTCAATTTAGTTTTCTATAAGACAATTGCTATTTCATATTTAGTTCTAAGAGTTTATGCTGATAGGGAAGAATAAAGAGACAGGAATTTTATTCCATGAACTGATTTCAAAGGCAGCCTAATTTTTTCCTGCATAAATTTAAAGTTGGGACTATTCCTCAGCTAGCCAATGTGTGTGGGGTATGTGACTTGCAATTTTTATCCTTTTCTCTCTTTCTTTTTTTTCCTTCCAGTACATCATCAAAGTTGTTTGTTGCCATTTTCCAACATCTAGACATCATGGTTCTGTGGAAATAGCTTTCAGAAACAACAGAATTATTTTTCAATCAAACTACCTATGTTAAATTATATTTCTCACCCATTTCCACAGCTACAAAGCTGAATCAGGTGGGGAGGTAGTTTCTGTATTATGAAAAATGTTCCTCTCACTTCATCACTGCCACTCAGAAAAATCCTGTGGATACAAGATAGCTTCATAAAGAGAAGTATACTCTTAGTCTGAAAAGTTCTCCAACAATTCAATGAAGTTATAAAATATTGTTCTCTAGAATATAAGCTACATTGATGAGCTGAAAAGTGTTCAGTAAGCTAGATTATCAGGAACTTTTCTAGAAATAATGATATACAAAGAAAATTAGGGCTACTTGTGTTTTGTTTACAATTGCAATGGAAGTGAGAAATCGCCATGTAGAACCTGCTCTTGGGTTTGACTTATATGTTTAGATCCTCAAATTCTAAAGTAGTCCCAGGGAAATTACTTGTTTTAGATAAATTATTCAAATTTCCAATTGTCTTAATTATGCCATTTATTGCAAAAGGAAAAGAAAAGAAAAAGAAGAAAAAAAAATCTGCTAGAGGGTTGAATCCAGAATCATGCATTGCACAACCTTTTACTCTCTTTTAATCTAGAATCTTCTTTAGCATTTCCTTGTCTTTCATGACTTTGACATATGTTTTTGAAAAAAAACATTTTTGTACAATTTTATATTTGCAAAAGTTACAAAGATAGGATAGAGATTTCTCGTATACGTTGTACTCGATTTTCTTTGTTCAGATCTTACATAAGTATGACACATTTGTCACAGCTAGTAAACCAATATTAATACATATGATTACCTAGAAGTTCATACTTTATTAAGATATCCTTGGGCTTCCCTGGTGGCACAGTGGTTGAGAATCTGCCTGCCAATGCAGGGGACACGGGTTCGAGCCCTGGCCTGGGAGGATCCCACATGCCGTGGAGCAACTAGGCCCGTGAGCCACAATTACTGAGCCTGCGCGTCTGGAGCCTGTGCTCTGCAGCAAGAGAGGCCGCGATAATGAGAGGCCCGCACACCGCAATGAAGAGTGGCCCCCACTTGCCGCAACTAGAGAAAGCCCTTACACAGAAACGAAGACCCAACACAGCCATAAATAAATAAATAAATAATTAGAAATGAAGAGGGAGAAGTACCAACTGACACTGCAGAAATACAAAGGATCATGAGAGATTACTACAAGCAACTCTATGCCAATAAAATGGACAACCTGGAAGAAATGGACAAATTCATAGAAATGCACAATATTCTGAGACTGAACCAGGAAGAAATAGAAAATATGAACAGACCAATCACAAACACTGAAATTGAAACTGTGGTTAAAAATCTTCCAACAAACAAAACCCCAGGACCAGATGGCTTCACAGGTGAATTCTATCAAACATTTAGAGAAGACCTAACACCTATCTTCTCAAACTCTTCCAAAATATAGCACGGGGGGAACACTCCCAAACTCATTCTACGAGGTCACCATCATTCTGATATCAAAACCAGACAAAGATGTCACAAAGAAAGAAAACTACAGGCCAGTATCACTGATGAACATAGATGCAAAAATCCTCAACAAAATACTAGCAAACAGAATCCAACAGCACATTAAAAGGATAATACACCGTGATCAAGTGGAGTTTACACCAGGAATGCAAGGATTCTTCAATATACACAAATCAATCAATGTGATAAACCATATTAACAAATTGAAGGAGAAAAACCATATGATAATCTCAATAGATGCAGAGAAAGCTTTTGACAAAATTCAACACCATTTTATGATAAAAACCCTCCATAAAGTAGGCATAGAGGGAACCTTCCTCAACATAATAAAGGCCATATATGACAAACCTGTAGCCAACATCATCCTCAATGGTGAAAAACTGAAATCATTTCCACTAATATCAGGAACAAGACAAGGTTGCCCACTCTCACCACTATTATTCAACATAGTTTTGGAAGTTTTAGCCACAGCAATCAGAGAAGAAAAAGAAATAAAAGGAATCCAAATCAGAAAAGAAGAAGTAAAGCTGTCACTGTTTGCAGATGACATGATAATATACATAGAGAATCCTAAAGATGCTATCAGAAAACTACTAGAGCTAATCAATGAATTTTGGTAAAGTAGAACGATACAAAATTAATGCACAGAAATTGCTTGCATTCCTATACACTAAGGATGAAAAAATCTGAAAGTGAAATTAAGAAAACACTCCTATTTACCACTGCAACAAAAAGAATAAAATATGTAGGAATAAACCTACCTAAGGAGACAAAAGACCTGTATGCAGAAAATTATAAGACACTGATGAAAGAAATTAAAGATGATACAAATAGATGGAGAGATATACCATGTTCTTAAATTGGAAGATCAACATTGTGAAAATAACTAAACTACCCAAAGCAATCTACAGATTCAATGCAATCCCTATCAAACTACCACTGGGATTTTCCACAGAACTAGAACAAAAAATATCACAATTTGTATGGAAACACAAAAGACCCCGAATAGCCAAAGCAATCTTGAGAAAGAAAAATGGAGCTAGAGGAATCAGGCTCCCTGACTTCAGACTATACTACAAAGCTATAGTAATCAAGAGAGTATGGTACTGCCACAAAAACAGAAATATAGATGAATGGAACAGGATAGATAGCCCAGAGATAAACCCATGCACATATGGTCACCTTATTTTTGATAAACGATGCAAGAATATACAATGGAGAAAAGATAGCCTCTTCAATAAGTGCTGCTGGGAAAACTGGACAGCTACATGTAAAAGAATGAAACTAGAACACTCCCTAACACCATACACAAAAATAAACTCAAAATGGATTAAAGACCTAAATGTTAGGCCAGACACTATCAAACTTTAAAAGGAAAACATAGGCAGAACACTCTATGGCATAAATCACAGCAAGATCCTTTTTGACCCACATCCTAGAGAAATGGAAAGCAAAACAAAAATAAACAAATGGGACCTAATGCAACTTAAAAGCTTTTGCACAGCAAAGGAAACCATAAACAAGATGTAAAGACAACCCTCAGAATGGGAGAAAATATTTTCAAATGAAGCAAGTGACAAAGGATTAATCTCCAAAATTTACAAGCAGCTCATGCAGCTCAATATCAAAAAAAACAAACAACCCAATCCAAAAATGGGCAGAAGACCTAGACATTTCTCCAAAGAAGATATACAGATTGCCAACAAACACATGAAAGAATGCTCAACATCACTAATCATTAGCGAAATGCAAATGAAAA
This sequence comes from Eubalaena glacialis, assembly GCF_028564815.1. Lineage (NCBI taxonomy): Eukaryota > Metazoa > Chordata > Mammalia > Artiodactyla > Balaenidae > Eubalaena > Eubalaena glacialis. The sequence goes on along the minus strand of NC_083725.1, from coordinate 53,174,283 downwards.
CTACAATGAGTTATCACCTCACACCAGTCAGAATGGCCATCATCAAAAAATCTACAAACAATAAATGCTGGAAAGGGTGTGGAGAAAACGGAACCCTCTTGCACTGTCGTTGGTAATGTAAATTGATACAGCCACTATGGAGAACAGTCTGGAGGTTCCTTAAAAAACTAAAAATAGAAGTACCATATGACCCAGCAATCCCAGTACTAGGCATACACCGTGAGAAAACCATAATTCAAAATAGTCATGTACCACAATATTCATTGCAGCTCTATTTACAATAGCCAGGACATGGAAATAACCTAAGTGTCCATCGCCAGATGAATGGATAAAGAAGATGTGGTACATATATACAGTGGAATACAGCCATAAAAAGAAATGAAATTGAGTTATTTGTATTGAGGCGGATGGACCTAGAATCTGTCATATGGAGTGAAGTAAGTCAGAAAGAGAAAAATAAATTCCGTATGCTAACACATATATATGGAATCTGAAAAAAAAAATGGTTATGAAGAACCTAGGGGCAAGACAGGAATAAAGATGCAGACGTAAAGAATGGGCTTGAGGACACGGGGAGGGGGAAGGGTAAGCTGGGACAAAGTGAGAGAGTGGCATGGACTTATATATACTACCAAATGTAAAATAGATAGCTAGTGAGAAGCAGCCACATAGCACAGGGAGATCAGCTCGGTGCTTTGTGACCACCTAGAGGGGTGGGATAGGGAGGGTGGGAGGGAGACGCAAAAGGGAGGAGATATGGGTATATATGTATATGTATAGCTGATTCACTTTGTTATAAAGCAGAAACTAACACACCATCGTAAAACAATTTTACTTCAATAAAGATGTTAAAAATAAAAAATAAAATAATAAAAGCATCATCACCAAAGAAATAATTTAAAAAATAAAATATTGTGTTAATTTGTGTTGTACAGCAAAGCGATTCAGTTGTGTGTGTGTGTATATATGTATACATATATGTGTATATATATATATATATATATATATATATATAATTTTTCTTGTTCTTTTCCTTTATGTTTTTTCACAGGATATTAAATATAGTTCCCTGTGCTATACAGTAGGACTTTCTTTATCCATTCTATATATATTTGCATCTGTTTATCCCAAATTCCCAATCTATCCCTCCCCCAACCCCCACCCTCTTGGCAAACACAAGTCTGTTTTCTATGTCTGTTTTTTAGATAAGTTCATTTGTGTCATATTTTAGATTCCACATACAAGTGATATCATATGTTATTTGTCTTTCTCTTTCTGACTTACTTCACTTAGTATGATAATCTCTAGGTCCACCCATGTTGCTGCAAATGGCATTTTTAAATTCTTTTTTGTAGTTGTTAGTATTGCATTGTATGTATGCCACATCTTTTTTATCCATTCATCTGTCGATGAACATTTGGTTTGTTCCCATGTCTTGGCTATGGTGCATAGTGCTGCTATGAACATAGGGGTGAATGTATCTTTTTGAGTTATAGTTTTGTCTGGATATATGCCAGAAATGGGATTGCTGGATCATATGACAACTCTTTTAGTTTTTTGAGAAGTTTCCATGCTGTTTTCCATAGTGGCTGTGCCTCTCAGAATCTTAATATGATCATTTTCCTTATCACACCGCTACTCACTTCAGAATTCGGATTCTCTAGCTTTCCTTTAAAAACTAACTTGATCCTTAACAGATAATTCATTATTGCCTAATCTTCCCATGCCTCCATTTCATCATCTGTAAAAGTGTTGCTGTAAAGATAAATTAAAACATATACATAGGTAACTTTTTCAGCCTAGCATCCACAATATTGTCAGAGCTTATTAAATTGTGTCTTTCTTCTATCTCCCTACCTATTCTGTGGACATTTATATAGAGAGCACAATGCTTTAATGTTCAGTCCTAAATATTCAGTTGTGAGGAAGGGAAGGCTCCTGAGATCTTCTAGATAGAATGTATTGACAAGTGTGTAAGATATCAAACCAAGGAGGAAATAAGGTCAATACTACATTCATCTTTACAAAAGAAGGAGAAAATAACTTTGGAAATTACAGACTTACCAACTTAGCTTTGCTCTGAGAAACTATAGCAAACTGCACAATTTGTAGGAAATGTAACAGGACCTCTGAGAGAATACTAGGATGTTGTTAGTTTAAATGAAGATTCAAAAGTAAGATCCATGAAGAAATTCCAGTTATTATTTTAATGATCCTGGGAGTTTATGTTGCTTGGTCCATTGTAACAGCTTAATAAATATTATAAAGAAAGGAGAGAGGGAACGAGAATAATAGGTGGAAGGATGTCAACAAGGGAGAGAAAAAAGGCCAGTAGGCAGGAAGGAAGAATGGAGATTCTATGACATGGCTTAGCAAGCTTTTAACTATAAGGAATAATGGTTATTTAAGTCACAGTCAAACCAGGGGAAAGCAACAAGGGAAGAAGCAGCAATTTATTGAATATTTCTTATCAGCCACTACTCCAAGTATGAACTCATTCAATGTTACCCATTTAGGCTTCGTGCCACATCAATAGAACATCACTGCTGCAACCAAAGACATTTGAGGAGAAATTTAAATTTTTATGGCAGTTTCTGAAGAAAAAAATATAATATTTTTACCATTACACTGCAGAACTCAGAAATACATACTCCTTCTCTTGTCTTCGATGTAGCTTGCAAACCCAACAGCTAATCAAAAACACTCACCCTAAATCCCAGATCCCTTCAACTTGCTCACAAACTCAGTCCACATAGACATTTTCTTTTTCTCCTAGATCAGTCTTTATTATACAAGCCAACTTGGCTTCCTTGTGGGATTATTTCATTAAAGCCTGGATTCCCCCATCTGTCAGCTCAACAACAGGAATCCCTTCAAAATACATAAAAAGTCCATTTATCTAATTTATGTGTTAACTTGTTTCTTTTGTACCTCCTGGATATGATGAATACCCCAATAGAGTATTCATCTTTTCCCTGCTTTATCTCCAAAGTCTAGCACATTGTCTACTGTGATTCAAAAGATATTTGTCAAATGAAAAACTCAGTTATCCTCTCTACCTTATTTTTTTGGTTTCTACAGCAGGAAAGAAGGAAATGAGGATTCTGGAACACACCTAGAAATGAAAATTCTTTTTCTTGGAAGAGGTTCTATGACAGAAAGAAGTAAAAGCAAGTCCCCAAGAAAACTGTAAACATCTCTTTTATCAAAGAAATATATAAATAGGCATTGATTAAATTAATGTTTTCTAATTAGTGATGAGCAATGTCTATATCTCAGCACCCTTGGGAGGTTATAATAGTTTATGAGAGTCAAGATATGCACATGTCACATTTTCTTATAAACATGAAAAAATTATAAATGAAAGAGCAATTTGAGTTACTAGATTTCACAAGACAGTTTGTGTCAATGACAAATGAGCTATACACTCACCAAAGGCTAGGGATGCTCACAGGTGGAGATTATTACAGGCTAGAGCAGTCAGGGAAGCCAAATGGGGCAAGTGATTATTATCACTATTTCATGCCAAACTCTACTCCGATGATGTTGCTGAAAATATTTTATATCTGTAGCATGTTATTTAAAGCACTCTCTCCTATCACCATTGTTCTCTATATCATATGCAAACTGATACATGTTATTTAAAGCTAATGACTGATAATAATAATAATGAAACGTATGCAAGCTCAATTCATTTATTCATCATTTAACAATTGGGAAGTTACAATATACAAGCCACTGTTCAAATACTTATTTCAAAGCAGCGATGAAAATAGAAATAACCCCTATCCTCATGAATATCACGTTCCATTGGGTGAGATATTTCACGCAAAAAAGTAAAAAAAAAAAAAAAAACACACACACACACACATGAGATCATGACTTCTTACACTGTTTTATGTAGGAAATAAACTGGTTAACAAGAAACAGAGTACTTTGGCATAGTTACTTTAGCAACACTAATGTGTGATACCACTCTTAAAAGAATTACATTGGTTGATATCTGAAAATGAGGATGGATTAGCCTTAGGAGCTACTATGGGAGGAAATTTCTAAGTAAAAGAAGGACAGATACAAACTCCTAGATATAGAAAAAGGCTTAGTTTCCTAAGGGAAGGAAAAGAAGCTGATATGGTCAGAGAGAAATGATCCAGTTTTAAAATGTTATAAGTCCAGAGAAGTAAAGAGAAACTGGATCACAATGGGGCTTTGTAAGTCATGGGGAAAATATTAGTTTTTATTCAAAGAGCAATGTAATGCAGTTGTAGAATTTTGTGTCTAAATGAAACAGAAGTAGCATAGTATGATTAGTGCTTTTGAAGATCATCCGGGCTGCTGGAGAATAGATTCTAGTAAGGACAGAAGGGAAACAGGGAACACAGGAGATAACTGATTGTAAGAGACCAGACAGGAGATGATAGTTACCTGGGCTAAGGTGGGACATTGGGGAGAAGGCACTAGTGATGGCTTACAACTCTCAGGGCTCACCTATGGTCAACTTGACCCAATGAGTTTGGTTGCTACACAATGAGATGGGGGAGAGTGTATCAAGAGGAAAAACCACCATGTCCGCTATAGCATAAATAAAAATATTTTCACACGAAGGAAAGGAAAAAGTGTAAGTTACTCCAAAACACAAAACAATGATTATTAGTGGAAGGTAGAGGGATTTTGAATCAATATTAGTAAATAGTAATTTATAATGAATTCTGAACATTCAACCACATAATGGCCTGCTTTATAAAGTAGGAACACCTATCAGTATCTTATCAGATACTAGTGTTCAATGAAGCACAGTTATAGAGAGTAACAATAATTCTGAGGTACAGTAAACAAATGGGTTTGATTTCCTTTCCAAATCTAAGATGCTGTAAAGACAATGTGGAATATCAATAGTTTTCCACCACAAATGCAGTCATTCTGCATGTCTGTGAAACCAGGCAGTAAAGAAACTTTAGACATTTAATTAATAGTTGTCTAGATATTTCTTTTACATACCAGACAATATAGTCTTTGTTAATAATTTATTGAATATGGAGTATGATTTTCACTTATTTTCTTCTCATCAGTTAAGTCTATCAGTTAAGTCTACCATGTACTTGCTATTGGTGAAATTTCTGCTATTGAGTCTTAAGGAGTTAGTTGTTGCCACAAATTCTGTACAGGAAGTACATTTGTAAGTTTCTTTCAGATTACGTCTCACCTGAATATACAAAATCTCTTTGCCAATAGTCAAGATTGATTATCTAGGTTAGAAGACACTGAATCCATACCATTCCTCCCACTCTACTCTGTTTAATGACCTTAGACTACATAATTCCTGTCCTGTCTTTCAAGTTCATGTCAATGATTACAGGGTAGAGGAAATATCAGAAATCCAGTACTACAAAATCACCTCATGATTCTTGTCTCCCAACAAGTGAGCCATTAGAGTCATTTTAAAATAAAAGAACATTTCATTGTTTTATCACGAGGCCATGTACTTCCCATACATCCGTGACATTCTGCCAATGTTCTAGAGTAATTAAACCAGAGATTTGAAGCTAAGCCTCATCACAAATTATAATTAACATGTACTCAGTGCATTAAAGTTTCCATTCATTTTTTCAGGTGTTCAGACATCAAACCTGTAAAGCAATAAGGGTCTATTTTTGCAATTTTTGAGGACACAAAAAATAATGAATTTTCCGTGGGCCAAAGAAGAGTTCCATTTCCCCCAAAAGAAACTCTTGTGCTCCCAAAAGGTGATTGCTGCCTGAATCTAATACAAACTATAAATACAATATTAGGTATGGAATATGAATATTTATCAATGAGAAAAAAGCAAAACAATTTTTAAAATTAAAAGATTGACAACTATACATAGAGAATCCAAAAGATGCTACCAGAAAACTACTAGAGCTAATCAATGAATTTGGTAAACTAGCAGGATACAAAATTAATGCACAGAAATCTCTTGCATTCCTGTATACTAATGATGAAAAATCTGAAAGTGAAATTAAGCAAACACTCCCGTTTACCATTGCAACAAAAAGAATAAAATATCTAGGAATAAACCTACCTAAGGAGACAAAAGACCTGTATGCAGAAAATTATAGGACACTGATGAAAGAAATTAAAGATGATACAAATAGATGGAGAGATATACCATGTTCTTGGATTGGAAGAATCAACATTGTGAAAATGACTCTGCTACCCAAAGCAATCTACAGATTCAATGCAATCCCTATCAAACTACCACTGGCATTTTTCACAGAACTAGAACAAAAAATTTCACAATTTGTATGGAAACACAAAAGACCCCGAATAGCCAAAGCAATCTTGAGAACGAAAAATGGAGCTGGAGGAATCAGGCTCCCTGACTTCAGACTATATTACAAAGCTACAGTAATCAAGACAGTTTGGTACTGGCACAAAAACAGAAATATAGATCAATGGAACAGGATAGAAAGCCCAGAGATAAGCCCATGCACATATGGTCACCTTATCTTTGATAAAGGAGGCAAGCATATACAGTGGAGAAAAGACAGCCTCTTCAATAAGTGGTGCTGGGAAAATTGGACAGGTACATGTAAAAGTATGAAATTAGAACACTCCCTGACACCATACACAAAAATAAACTCAAAATGGATTAAAGACCTAAGTGTAAGGCCAGACACTATCAAACTCTTAGAGGAAAACATAGGCAGAACACTCTATGACATAAATCACAGCAAGATCCTTTTTGACCCAGATCCTAGAGAAATGGAAATAAAAACACAAATAAACAAATGGGACCTAATGAAACTGAAAAGCTTTTGCACAGCAAAGGAAACCATAAACAAGACCAAAAGACAACCCTCAGAATGGGAGAAAATATTTGAAAATGAAGCAACTGACAAAGGATTAATCTCCAAGATTTACAAGCAGCTCATGCAGCTCAATAACAAAAAAACAAACAACCCAATCCAAAAATGGGCAGAAGACCTAAATAGACATTTCTCCAAAGAAGATATACAGATTGCCGACAGACACATGAAAGAATGCTCAACATCATTAATCATTAGAGAAATGCAAATCAAAACTACAATGAGGTATCATCTCACACCGGTCAGAATGGCCATCATCAAAAAATCTAGAAACAATAAATGCTGGAGAGGGTGTGGAGAAAAGGGAACACTCTTGCACTGTTGGTGGGAATGTAAATTGATACAGCCACTATGGAGAACAGTATGGAGGTTCCTTAAAAAACTAAAAATAGAACTACCATACGACCCAGCAATCCCACTACTGGGCATATACCCTGAGAAAACCATAATTCAGAAAGAGTCATGTACCAAAATATTCATTGCAGCTCTGTTTACAATAGCCAGGACATGGAAGCAACCTAGGTGTCCATCATCGGATGAATGGATAAAGAAGATGTGGCACATATATACAATGGAATATTACTCAGCCATAAAAAGAAATGAAATGGAGGTATTTATAATGAGGTGGATGGAGTTAGAGTCTGTCATACAGTGTGAAGTAAGTCAGAAAGAGAAAAAGAAATACAGTATGCTAACACATATATATGGAATCTAAGGAAAAAAAAATTAAAGAAAAAGGTCATGAAGAACCTAGTGGCAAGATGGGAATAAAGACACAGACCTACTAGGGAATGGACTTGAGGATATGGGGAGGGGGAGGGGTGAGATGTGACAGGGTGAGAGAGTGTCATGGACATATATACACTACCAAATGTAAAATAGATAGCTAGTGGGAAGCAGCTGCATAGCACAGGGAGATCAGCTCGGTGCTCTGTGACCACCTAGAGGGGTGGGATAGGGAGGGTGGGAGGGAGGGAGATGCAAGAGGGAAGAGATATGGGAACATATGTATATGTATAACTGATTCACTTTGTTATAAAGCAGAAGCTAACACACCATTGTAAAGCAATTATACTTCAATAAAGATGTTTAAAAAAAAAAAAGATTGACAAATACCACAGTGATCACAAAATATAGAATGGTACCATGATATTTTCAGTAATCACTGCTTGACACACTTTTCTAATACTTTTTTTCTGATTTGTTTTAGATCACTTGTCCATATGGCAAAGATTTCAAAGTTTCTCAGGAGTCAATTGAAAGATCATTCACTCTTTCCTTTAGCATTTTGGCCACAGTGACTTACTGATATTTAGATGTTTATTTGCCAAGGCAGAAAGGAAATACTTTGTCTCTTAGCATCTCAGAAGTCTAGTAGGAGGTAGGCATCATGAAGTTGGCAAAAAGAGGAATAAGAATGGACATGTCACATGGTTTAAATTTACAAAAAAAAAATAAAAAACTATACACACAAACACACAGTGGACAAAATCACATACATTATGACAACTTAGCCTCACAGGCTGGAAGGAATTACTATTTTCTTTATTTGATAAATCAGGAAACTGCAGCTTAGAAATGTCAATTTGCCAAAATTCACAAGACTACTACGTGGTGAATTTTGTCTCTGTTTCCTGACTAAAATTCTCATGCTCATCCACTACACCATTCTGTTGCTTCTTGATGTGAGATAATTAAAAGGAAGGGGAGGGACATTTATTTGGAAAGGAATGGAATGAAGCACCTCATTTCTCATATTCAAATATTTATCTTTCTTTAGATCTCACAGCTTATATTTTTGTGCAGCAATGAGGGTAAGACATTCCCTTCATGACATTACTGGGCCATGCATGTCCTTTTCTGTAAGCAAGAACTGATAATTCCTGTACTATTTTGGCTACTGTTAGTCCTTTTTCTCATATTCCGTCATTTGGATTTTTCCTGCAGTGACTTTTATCTTTGACAGAAAGAACAAGCATATATTCTGCATTCTCAAAAGACCCAGAGTCACATTCCTTTCCCAAAAGGATCACTTTGATAGAAATGTAGCCCATTTAAAATACATCTTTCATGTTTACTAATTGGCCACAGCCAGGGCTGTGCTAAATAACAACCACATTGCTTGAATACAAAAAAAAAAAAAGAAATCCATTTTCTCTTGGTGAGATAGAAGTCCCTATGCACATGAGTTAAATGTCTAATAAACCCACAGAGGAGGAAAATAATTTTTCAAAGAAGTAAACTCTAAAACTGTTTGTGTACTTTTAGATAATTATAAATATATCATTTCTCAAATCATTGTATTTACCTAATCCTGTTTTCTTAAAATACTTTTGGGGTTTGTGAAGAAAAACTTTGAAGTCTCCTTTACAAAATGCTTACATTTTCTATTTTATTATGTTTTAACCTTTCTCGTTTTCTGATATACTCTTGCATTCATAATTGGTATTTTCTACAGCAATATCATTTAAAGCAGAAATTCTCTCTAGGGAATTATCTTCACTGACTACGGAAGAGTCTCAACTATTATGTAAATTATTTTTCTGTCAGTATTGAATAGCCCTAAAAAATCTGAGTGTTTTAGAACTACTGAAATTTTGAGAATTATGTCTGACTTTAACAAGTAAGGGGAAAATGGTTTAAGGAAAAGCATAGTTGTTATTTAAATCAATATAGTGTACCATGAGTGCAAGTTCAAAAAATTAAAACTTGGCAAAGAAAATGAGAAAAAATATGTGAGCAGATGGAAGAAAAGATTACTTGCCATTAAATATTTTATTCTATTGGCAATAAATAGCCATGGAACCTTGTTGAGTAAAGGGGTTACCCTGTCAAAACTGTTATGTAGGAATTCAGTTGGAAGGACGTTGTAGCAAGATAAGAACTGGGAGGGAATTTGGGAAACCAGCATGAAGCTTACATGTGATATGATGAAGACAAAAAACTTAACCAGATGAAATGAAACATGCATGTGCTCTCAGTTTCCTCAGGTTCTTAGCTCAATAGATTTATGTCTTTCAGTAACATTTGGATAATATTATACCATTGTTTCTTCAATTATTTTTTAAACCCCATTCTATCTCTTCTCCTATTCTGAGGTACAAATTACACATATATGAGACCTTTGATTTGATATTGTCACATAGGTTTTGAGTCTAAGTTTCTTTATTTTTGATCTGTCTTGAAGCACATTGATTCATTCCTCTGCCATATTTGTGTTGTTACTCCCATCCATTAAAAATTTTATTATAGATAATATTTAGTTGCAGAATTTTAATTTTGTTATTTTTAATAATTACTATTTATCTATTGCAATTTCTTATTTTCTCATACATTGAAAGCACATTTTGCTTTATAACATTGATGATGGTTATTTTGGTTGCTTAAAAATACTTGCAGCTAATTCCAACATCTGGGTCACCTCAGGTCACAGTTTCCTTATTCTTCATATTGAGTAATTTGGATTGAGTATTTTGGCTGCTTAAAAATACTTGCAGCTAATTCCGACATCTGGGTCACCTCAGGTCACATTTTCCTTATTCTTCATATTGAGTAATTTGGATTGAGTATTTTGGCTGCTTAAAAATACTTGCAGCTAATTCCAACATCTGGGTCACCTCAGGTCACATTTTCCTTATTCTTCATATTGAGTAACTGTATTCTTCATATTGAGTAATTTGGATTGTACATTGTGAATGTCACATAATGAAAATTCTAGATTCTTTTATATTCTACCAGAGTCTGATTTTTTTGTCATTTATTTGGCATGAAATCAAGTTGTTTGAACTCAAATTATAAGCTCTTACTTGGATAGCTGCTCAAATCTCAGTTCATTTCTTTTACTCTCATCTGGGCTGCAGTTTGTCTATCTCATGCATACATAATTTATGGCAATCCTACAATGTGGAAAGCCTATGTAAACCTTAGGATAAGAGATAGAGTGACTCTCCCTTCTCTCTCACTTTCTAGCCATTGTGGGTATTCCAAGTTCTGAAGACTTCAGTTTTTCCATCAGGAATTTAAGAGTCCCGTACAGTTCTGACTATGATTTGCCAAAAAAAAAAAAAATTCAAGAAACATTGATTGCCTCATTTCTCTTCTAAGTCAACTCCTCTTTGAATAAGCCTGCTTTTATTCACACTTCATACCTTCAGAAAAAAAAAAAATATATATATGTATATGTATTTACATTTCTTCAGCAAAAGGGTGGAATTTTTATAATTTTATTTGGTCTTCTTGATGATCTATAGTGATTTTATTAGCTATGTGGAGACGTTAGGATTTAGGTGACTACCATTACCTCAGGCTCTTGGAATTCTGAAGACAGATGCTTGTTTTCCCACCAATAACACTAGATTGCAGCCAAACATGTCTGTGTGTTTCCTGCTTGGCTACTAAAATCATGCTGACATTTTGTACTTTCTATGTTGCATAAGCAATCAGAAATAATCCTGATTCCCTTAATTCAGAAGAAAAATGTAATGTAAATAACATGGCTTTTATTAACACACCTGGTTTGGAAAACTGACCCTAGTGCTGACTGGCTATACTTTCCCAGTCGCATGAACTTTCTAAGCCTTATTCCTCACAATTATGAAGTAGGAGCAGTCATACTTTTTTCATAAAAATATATAATGCCTGTACAATAGTATTAGATATATGAACTACCTTCTCCTTAATTATATATATATAAAATGAAACTGAATTTCAAGGTCACCCATTAGGCTGAAACCTAATTCCTAACTCCCTATGATCCTTTTCAGAGTTTCGAGCTCTTTTTTAAAATATTTAGATTTTTTTCAATTCTGGAAAGAACCAACACTTTTAATTTTAACAGTTTTTGACATACTATTATGATTTGTAAGTTAAAAACTTCTGTGATTCTCAATGACAACATTAGTAAAGGTCAAATCATGTCTCAATGTTGTGGGAATAGTAACTAAATTTAATGCATATAAAGTGTCTGGTATGTTACTGGTATATAACAATGTTAGCTTACTTTCTTGAATTTTGTATAAGTCCTTATAAACACTTGCAAAGTATTTTTCATTGCCCTGTACTTCACTGGATATTTATTTTAACTGTATTGTCATTAATATCATGTGATTCTCCAACCAGCGTTGTATATACTACACTATATTCTATTTGTCTGTAAGGCCCAAATATTTCCCAATTTTGTGAGCGACTGGGTTCTGCAGCAAATAGGTGAGCAACGCCCTGGGATTTTTTCTCGTACAGATATTCCCTTCTCTCTCTGCCAGATAAAGCATGTAACAGTGCTATTACAACATACTCAAATTTGACCTGACCCTGCTTAAAACCAGCATATACAAATATGTCCTCCCTCTGGCAGAGTAGTATCTATTAAAAGCAGAGACAAGAATGGCTGAGGCATATCTCTTTCTGTGTTCCGTAAACAGGAGACAGGTATAGCTTTCGAAAGATTTAAATGTATCCCCAGGGGCAATCTTCTTCGAGGTAAAAGTTGTGTTTTCTTAACTTCCTTAAAAGTTTTCTCATTTGCCCTGCCGTCTAAAGAACAATTCACATTGAGGTCAGGTTGATGCTGTGAGACAAGTCACAGAGTGATCTGAGATTTTCATTTCAGGGTGCTCCTCTGATTTAAACTCTAAGCGTTACAGTCAGAGCTTCAGGTATAATCTACTGTTTTTTTCATTTGAGAGTACTTTTTAAAAAAATACAAAGACCTTATATATCTTTTCCTTATTTTAAAAGAAGAAAATCTCAAATGTAGATATTAGCTTTCTTCTATAAGTAGAAAACCTTCACATTTAAACTACCAATTTGAAAATAACAGTCTTCTGTATTTTATTGAATTCAAATATTCAGTGTAAGAATATTTAATCCCCAAACATAGCTGGGCCACTTTTAAGCACTGTTATAACATAACTTTGAATATGCCAAAGATAAAACCAATCAAGCTGAATAATGATGGTAGTGGTGATGATGTTGGTAGAGATGACACATGATGACTTAATCCAGTGCCTATTGAGAGCATATGGAGAGATACTGAGAAATTCAAGCTTTTCCTTAAGAAACAAATTTAAAATATACATACAAATGGCTGTGAGGTATATAAAACACGATAATTTAATTACGTAATACAGAAAAGTCTGAAGTTGAAACAAATTTTCGGAAGGTAGACAGCATGCAAAGAAATGGGGAAAGCAGGATTGTATAGTTAGATATCTTTGTGTTCAAAAGCAACCCTAACCATGTGTTGCTCTTTGCAAATTTAAGTAAGGAGATAATTTCTCTGAGGATAATGTGACTCAAGAAAAAGAGGAGGAAAAAGAAAAGGAGGAGGAGGGGGAGGAGAAGGAGAAGGAGAAGAAGAAGAAGAAGGGGGAGGGGAGGGAGAGAAGGAGCAGGAGAAGGGGAAGGAGAAGGGGAAGAAGAAGGAGAAAAAAAACAATACTTAACTTGAATAGTTGTTTTGAAATGTGATCTTTTACATGAAGGTTCATGGCATAATATCTAGTACATAGAGATTAAACAATATTTGCCACTGTGTGTGGGTTAAGGAAATTGTACAAAGAAGATGGCATATGAACTAAACTTTGTATGGTGAATAGGATTTTGTTAGGAGGATTGAAATGGAAGAAGTCTTGTTCAGGCTTCAGAGGCGATATTAGGCCTCTAACCGATGGGTGACCTTGCCTGGACTACGTGCCTGCTTGTGAGCTGCCGCCAGCAAGTCTGGCGGCACTTAAGATGAAGAAGGGAGTGGATCGTGGAATTTCTTGAGCCTCGGGGACCTGGCCAGTTCCCGGGGGTCTAAAATTTCTTACGATACACAAATTGCGATAAACAGCATTGTTGAAGAAACCCAGAGCTGCATATTTGCATGCAAATTGATGATATCAGTTAGCGACCTGCTATTATAAGTGGGATTCCCCTAAACTGCAATTTGAAGTCTCACCTGCGGAGTGGACGCACTGCCTGGGACCTTTCCCAGTTGGGACTCCAGATGGCTGTTTTCAGGACTTCCCAGGGCTGTTTGAGTCTGGATGTAGGTGTTGGTCCAATTTGGTGATGTACATGCTTTTACTTTTCGTTCCCTTTTCATTTCTATTTCTTTCTTTTTAATGATTTTCTATTAAAGTTAAGTTTAAATTGTCTATTTGTGTGACGAGTGGTGTCTTTTTGTTAACTAATCCTTCGAACTTAAAATGAAAGTAAAACTTTCTGCAAAACAGATTTATACATGTAAAAATAGAAAAAGATGATATAAGCAGACAGAACCAAGATAGTCAATGTTATAAAGAGGGTAAACAGTGAGCAATTTTATTGTACCATTTCATGAAAGGATTGGTGATGTGTTAAATCTGCAAAGGCATATTGAGGCATAAGTGTTTATAACTTGACAATGAGGCTAAGGGTTATAAAACATGTTTTATATTAAAAAATGGTGATACAAAAATCTTCAACAAAATATTAGCAAATGAAATTCAACAATACCTTAAAAAAATCATATACCATGATCAAGTGAGACTTAGTTCAGGGGTTCAGGGATGGTTCAATATCCACATATCAATCAACATGATCTATCACATTAAAAAAATATATAATAAATTACATGATAATTTCAGATGTAGAAAAAGCATTTGACAAAACCCAATATCCATTTACGAGAAAAGCGTTCAACAAAGTGTGTATAGAGGGAATATATGTCAACATAATAAAGATTGTATATGACAAACCCACAGCTAACATCATTCTCAATGGAAAAAAGCTGAAAGATATTCCTCTAAGATCAGGAACAAGACAAGGATGCTCACTCTTGCCACTTTTATTCAAAATAGTATTGGAAGTCCTAGCCATGGCAATCAGACATGAGAAAGAAATAAAAGACATCAAAACTGGAAGGTAAGAAGAAAACTGTCACTAATAACAGACATCATACTATATACAGAAAACTGTAAAAACTCCACCAAAAGTGATTAGAACTAATAAATGAATTCAGTAAAGCTTCAGGATACAAAATTAATATACAGAAACCTGTTGCATTTCTATATACTAATAGCAAACTACCAGTTAGAGAAATTAAGAAAACAGTCCCATTTAACTTTGCATCAAAATGAATAAAATGATAAATTTAACCAAGGAGGTAAAAAGACCTGTACTGTGAAAGTTATAAGATACTGATGAAAAAAATTAAAGACAACACAAATAAATGGAAAGATATACTATGCACATAGATTGGAAGAATTAATATTGTTAAAATTTCCATACTACCCAAAGCAATCTACATATTCAATTCCATCCCTATCAAAATAGCCATGGCATTTTTTTCCCACAAAACTAAAGCGTATAATCCTAAAATTTATATGGAACCACAAAAGACCTTGGATATCTGAAGCAACCTTGAGAAAGAAGAACAAAGCTAGAGGTATCATGCTTCTGGAAATCAAGCTACACTACAAATCTATAGTAATCAAAACTGTATGGTACTAGCACAAAAACAGGCTCATAGATCAATGCAACGGAATAGAGAGCCCAGAATAAAACACAGGCTTACATGGTCAATGTATCTATGACAAAGGACACAATGGGGAAAAGACATTCTCTTCAATAAATGGTGTTAAGAAAACTGGACAGCTACATGCAAAAGAATGAAACTAGACCACTTTCTTCCACCACACACAAAAATACAGAAAAACACATCTCCAACATCTACCATTTACCTCAATTTATCAAGTAGGCTATGAGCCACACCCATCTGCATCTAGTGTTTATAACTTTCCATTTGATTTCAGATAATCTTCCTTCCACCACCTCACAATAACTCACTGTGACAATTCTAATGTCTCAAGTGTTTTTCAAGTTAAAGTACCATATTTATTGTTGTATACATTTTTTTAAAATTATTTATTTATTTATGGCTGTGTTGGTTCTTCGTTTCTGTGCAAGGGCTTTCTCCAGTTGCGGCAAGCGGGGGCCACTCTTCATCGCGGTGCGCGGGCCTCTCACTGTCGTGGCCTCTCTTGTTGCGGAGCACAGGCTCCAGATGCGCAGGCTCAGTAGTTGTGGCTCACGGGCTTAGTTGTTCCGCGGCATGTGGGATCCTCCCAGACCAGAGCTCGAACCCGTGTCCCCTGCATTGGCAGGCAGATTCTCAACCACTGTGCCACCAGGGAAGCCCTGTTGTATATATTTTTAAGCACTTAACATATGTAAAATTTTGCTATTGTTTTTCCCCTATATTTTTATATATCACTGATGATGTTTTACAGTGTTTTTCTCCTAAACCCATTTTCCTCACAGCCTTTTGGTTTTACTGAGTGATTTTTGCACAGAAGAGAGATTTTTAGAAATAAATATGTTGTTTTATAGCTTAAAAGCCTTTATAAGAAAGATTTTAATCTCACCAAATTTTTCTGTATATTTAATGCAATTCTAATTAAAATATCAGCAGGGTGTGTGTGCACATGATTGTGTGTGTGTGTGTGTGTAAATGGGCAAGCTGTTATAAATTTATATAAAAATGCAAAGTTTCAATGCCATGTTGAAAAAGAAAAAGTGGGAAGGCCACTGTGCCTGGTATCAAGAATTGTTATAAATCCAAAGAAATTATTTTCTAGAGATAGACAAAAAGGCCAATATATCAGAATACAGGATCAAAAAATTAACCCACACATATATCAATATTTGACATAGGAGAGATATGCTTTTTTTAGATGAATGGGAAAGAATAGGATTTTCAATAAGTGATGATAGAAAATTAAATATCCATTTGGGATAAAATAAAATTTAACCTTTACCTTACACGATATAGAAAAGTAATTCCTTGATGATGAAAGTTTGAAATGTTAAGGACAAATACATGAAGTCTTTAGGATAACTTAGTAAAATATCATTATATTGTCAGATATGGAATATATTCTTAAAAAATATGGAAAGTACTAACCATATTTATGCAGTGCATTCAACTACACTTACATTAAGAACTTTTGCTCATTAAAAATCTATACATAGAGTTAAAAAAGAGCATATAGTAAGAGGTATGATTTGGAATGCCTATAATTGACAAAAAAATTAGTCACCAGAAGAACTTTTACAAATCAATAATTTAGAGACAAACAACCCATTAGAAAAATGTGACAAACCTTTAAACAGATATTTCACCAAAAGTTATATTCATAACTGATATTAATAAGAACTCAAATTTTTCAGTAATCAAGGAAAGACCAACTGAAACAACAATGAAATATCATTCCATCACTAATTTATTGGAAAAATTAAGAATCTGATCAGTTCCAATTATTGGAGAGGTTTATATTTTTATTTATTTATTTATTTATTTATTTGGCAGCACAGCACTACATGTGGGATCTTAGTTCCCTGACCAGGGACTGAATCCGTGCTCCCTGCATTGGAAGTACAGAGTCTTAACCACTGGACATCCAGGGAAGTCCCTGGAGAGGTTTTTAAGTGATGGGACCTCTCATACATGACTGTTTGGAAATTAAGTTGTTATAACCACTTTTATGTACAATTTTTCATTACGTAGGAAATTTGAAGTTATTCACACTTTCAACACAACATTTCAATTAACAACAATATAGCCCAGAGACTAGTAATAAAGGGGGACTATGTACAATAATTTAAAAAATATTATTATATAGTTAATATATCTATAATTATGATGTTAGTACATGGATAGCCACATCTATGCAACTGAATGGGAAGTCCTGAGATAGGCTAAAGTATATTACCAAATCAGTGTATGACAAAGATAATAAAACAGATAATTTGGTAAGACCCATATTCTTTAATAAAATGTTTGTACAACTTGGAAACTGTCTTAAAAATGTAAAAATAGAGTAATTAATTTTAAAATACATAAAATAAATTCATAGTGGAACATATATTGAAACTTAGCAGGTAATCTATAACAGTATTAGAAAATAATGCTATAGAGTAATTGAATGATCTCAAGTTGAGGATGGTCTGTTTAATGTGATATGACATGTGTTCTCAAAACAGCACATTGGAAGATTTGTAATTTGAGTTCATAATAATGAAAAAAGACATGATAAAAGGCAACTTTAAAAATCCAAACACAAACAAACACAGGAAAAAACAGCAATTCCTTACATAGAAAAGCAGATATGTGTACCCATATGTGAGCAAATATCCATTAAAATATTCATAAAAAATGAAATAACAAAAAGACAAGAAAAATATATAAAGATAATTAACAACAAAAGAAATTTAAAGGGCCCTTAAACAATTGGAAAGATGATCAACCTTTCTCATAATAAAAGAAATCCAAATTTTAAACAATGACAAACTTTTTCTTAACTTATCTAATTGATCAAACAGTTCTTGAAACATCGTGAGGGTCATGTTAGGAAAAAGGTACTCTCATGAATTTCTCATGGGAATATAAACTGGTACAAAATCTATAAAGGGAGATTTGACAACATTTATAAGTTACAAATGCATTCACTCTTTGAATTACCAATTTCAGTTATAGATATTTGTCCTTTAGTGGTAATCACATGTCTGAAATGACAATAGAATATTGTTGTAAAATAAAATTTGGGAAACAATGAAAATGTCCATCAATAGGAAGCTGCTTAAATAATTTATGGTATAGTCATAATGTACAATTGTACAGCTGTAAAAACAAATGTATAAGCCCATATGGGACAACCCTCAAACTGTATTTTAAGTGAATTTTAAGTGAATAAACAAAAGTGAAGAACAGTGAATTTAACACCCAGTAGTTTTTTTTTTAATAAAAATGAGGTGTGTGTGTGTGTGTGTGTGTGTGTGTGTGTGTGTATCTAGAGAGAGAAGGAGAGATAATATGTGAGAAATTATTCTCTGAGTGGCTGATCCCTGCAGTGAGGAGAATTTTCACAATGTATTTTCTCATGCTTTCTGAATTTTTTAAACAAGTGAGTGTTTTGTTTATTAAATAACTAAATGATGTGTTTATCAAATGCATAAAGAAAATGTAAAAGGAGAAAGAAGAAGGAATGAAAGAGAGGAGTAACCTAGGGAGGGTGCTATTCATAACCTGTAAATTTCACTGGGGGAGATCTAAAACTAGATCCCCTACAGAGAGAGCAAGGAGAGACAGAAGAAAGAGGCAGATCACTCCAGACTGGTAGGTGGCCAATTTAATAAGCAAGGGAACTTAAATGAAGTTTGTCTTGGGTGGCCTTAAGATGAGTAGATATCTGTACAAGCTCCCCAGAATCTTATATAGAGGCATTAACAAAGTTCAGTCACATATTAAGTCTTGATGGTTTCAACAACACATTGCTCTCTTAAGACTGTGTCCTTAAAGTAGTTCCTAGTTCGAGAACAGTGGGCAGGCGTACATTTCAAAGACAGGGAGTGGGTGAAGAATCTCTGATTGCCTGGGTGCAGCTGCGGTCATGTCTTTTAGATAAACTCTTTCAACAGTGGGAAGAAAGGAGGGAGGAAAAAAGGCATGCATTTATAACATCAATCCTGTATTAGAAAACGCCACGGCTGAAGCTAAATATTTACTCAGATAAATATAATATGACTTCGACTATCAATCTGGATAAATATAAATGATAGAGGGTTTAAAGAATTTCATCTTGCATTTGTAAAGCCAAATCCCAATCATTTTTTTGTAAACAGCTTTTTGGTTTACAAAACACTTGCATATTTGCTTATCTTTTCAAGTAGTTACTGTTTTCTTCCACTTTTAACATGATTAATTAGAACCTCAAAAATTTCAAGTGACACACAATGAAGCACAGAAGTTAGTTATTAAATCAGTCTTCTGAGTTTACATCACATGCTGATTACAAATTACCCTATTATCCTAAATATAAAAACCCATGTCTTCTTTTTTTTTTTTAACATCTTTATTGGAGAATAATTGCTTTACAATGTTCTGTTAGCTGCTGCTGTATAAAAACATGAATCAGCTATACGTATAGATATATCCCCATATCCCCTCCCTCTTGCATTTCCCTCCTAAACTCCCTATCCCACCCCTCTAGGTGGTCACAAAGCACCAAGCTGATCACCCTGTGTGATGCAGGTGCTTCCCACTAGCTATCTATTTTACATTTGGTAATGTATATACGTCAATGCTACTTTCTCACTTCGTCTCACCTTACCCTTCCCTTCCCGATATCCTCAACTCCATTCTCTACGTCTGCGTCTTTATTCCTGTCCTGCGCCTAGGTTCTTCAGAACCATTTTCTTTTTTTTTTTTTTTTTGGATTCCATATATATGTGTTAGCATACGGTATTTGTTTTTCTCTTTCTGACTTACTTCACTTGGTAAGACAGACTCTAAGTCCATCCACCTCACTACAAATAACTCAATTTCTTTTCTTTTTATGACTGAGTAATATTCCATTGTATATATGTGTCACATCTTCTTTATCCATTCATCTGTCAATGGACACTTAGATTGCATCCATGTCCTGGCTATTGTAAATAGTGCTGCAATGAATATTGTGGTACGTGACACTTTTTGAATGATGGTTTTCTCAGGGTATATGCTCAGCAGTGGGATTGCTGGGTCATATGGTATTCTAATTTTAGTTTTTTAAGGAATTTTCATACTGTTCTCCATAGTGGCTGTATAAATTTACATTCCCACCAACAGTGCAAGAGGGTTCGCTTTACTTCACACCCTCTCCAGCATTTATTGTTTGTAGATTTTTTGATGATGACCATTCTGACCAGCATGAGATGATACCTCATTGTAGTTTTGTTTTGCATTTCTCTAATGATTAGTGATGTTGAGCATCCTTTCATGTGCTTGTTGGCAATCTGTATATCTTCTTTGGAGAAATGTCTCTTTAGAACTTCTGCCCAATTTTGGATTGGGGTGTTTGTTTTTTTGATATTGAGCTGCATGAGCTGCTTGTAAATTTCAGAGAT
This sequence comes from Eubalaena glacialis, assembly GCF_028564815.1. Lineage (NCBI taxonomy): Eukaryota > Metazoa > Chordata > Mammalia > Artiodactyla > Balaenidae > Eubalaena > Eubalaena glacialis. Next base: position 53,153,524 of record NC_083725.1, on the reverse strand, counting down.
TAATCCTTTGTCAGTTGCTTTGTTTGCAAATATTTTCTCACATTCTGAAGGTTGTCTTTTTGTCTTGTTTATGGTTTCCTTTGCTGTGAAAAAGCTTTTAAGTTTCATTAGGTCCCATTTGTTTATTTTTTTTTATTTCCATTACTCTAGGAGGTGGGTCAAAATGGATCTTGCTGTGATTTATGTCATAAAGTTTTCTGCCTATGTTTTCCTCAAAGAGTTTTATAGTATCTGGCCTTACATTTAGGTCTTTAATCCATTTTGAGTTTATTTTTGTGTATGGTATTAGGGAGTGTTCTAAATTCATTCTTTTACATGTAGCTGTCCAGTTTTCCCAGCACCACTTATTGAAGAGGCTGTCTTTTCTCCATTGTATATTCTTGCATCCTTTATCAAAAATAAGATGACCATACGTGCCTGGGTTTATCTCTGGGCTTTCTATCCTGTTCCATTGACCTATATTTCTGTTTTTGTGCCAGTATCATACTGTCTTGATTACTGTAGCTCTCTAGCATAGTCTGATGTCTTGGAGCATGGTTCCTCCAGCTCCGTTTTTCTTTCTCAAGATTGCTTTGCCTTTCGGGGTCTTTTGTATTTCCATACAAATTGTGGACTTTTTTGTTCTGGTTCTGTGAAAAATGTCATTGGTAGTTTGATAGGGATTGCATTGAATCTGTAGATTGCTTTGGGTATTATAGTCACTTTCACAATGTTGCTTCTTCCAACCCAAGAACATGGTATATCTCTCTGTCTGTTTGTGTCGTCTTTAATTTCTTTCATCAGTGTCTTATAGTTTTCTGCATACAGGTCTTTTCTCTTCTTAGGTAAGTTTATTCCTAAGTATTTTATTCTTTTTGTTGCAATGGTAAATGGGAATGTTTCCTTAATTTCTCTTTCAGATTTTTCATCATTTGTTTATAGGAATGCAAAAGATTTCTCTTTATTAATTTTGTATCCTGCTACTTTACCAACTTCATCCCTTGCTGCTTTTAATATTTTTTCTTTGTATTTAATTTTTGATAGGTTGTTTAATATATGTCTTGGCGTGTTTCTCCTTGGATTTATCCTGTATGGGACTCTGCACTTCCTGGAGTTGACTGACTATTTCCCTTCCCGTCTTAGTGAATTTTTCAACTATAATCTCTTCAAATATTTTCTCATTCTTCTTCTTTTTCTCTTCTTCTTCTGGGACTCCTGTATTTCGAATGTTGGTGTGTTTACTGGTGTCCCAGAGGTCTCTGAGACTGTCCTCAATTCTTTTCATTCTTTCTTTTATTCTCCTTTGTGATAGTTTTTTCCACTATTTTATCTTCCAGGTCACTTATCCGTTCTTCTGCCTCAGTTATTCTGCTATTGATTCCTTCTAGAGAATTTTTAATTTCATTTATTGTGTTTTTCATCACTGTTTGTTTGCTCTTTAGTTCTTCTAGGTCCTTTTTAAACGTTCCTTGTATTTTCTCAAGTCTATTTCCAAGATTTTAGATCATCTTTACTATCATTACTCTGAATTCTTTTTCAGGTAGACTGCCTATTTCCTCTTCATTTGTTTGTTCTGGTGGGTTTTTACCTTGGTCCTTCATCTTCTACATAGTTCTCTGTCTTCTCATTTGCTTAACTTACTGTGTTTTGGGTTTCCTTTTCTCACGCTGCATGTTCGTATTTCCTGTTGTTTTTGGTGTTTGCCCCCAGTGGCTAAGGTTAGTTCAGTGGGTTGTATAGGCTTCCTGGTGAAGGGGACTTGTGCCTGTGTTCTGGTGGATGAGGCTGGATATTGTCTTTCTGGTGGGCAGGACCATGTCCGGTGGTGTGTTTTGAGGTGTCTGTGAACTTATTATGATTTTGGGCAGCCTGTCTGCTAATGCATAGGTTTGTGTTCCTGTCTTGCTAGTTGTTTGGCATGGCGTGTCCTGCACTGTATCTTGCTGGTCGTTGAATGGAGCTGGGTCTTAGCTCTTTGAAACGGAGATCTCTGGGAGAGCTCTCGCTGATTGATATTATGTAGGGTGGGGAGGTCTCTGGTGGTCCAGTGTCCTGAACTCTGCTTTCCCACCTCAGAGGCTCAGCCCTGACACCTGGCCCAAGAACCAAGACCCTGTCAGACACACGGCTTGCTGTGTAGGAACTTAAACGTGGCTCACCAAGGTTGCAGATCCTGAATTGCAACTCAGCTGATCCTGAATAAATCCATCTTTGCTGGAGAAATATCTGTTAGTCTATCTTAGGTCAACACAAGTTGGTGGCTGTAATCCAGGGAAGATGGAAAGGAATTGGTCCTTGATAAGAGGGGCACTATTTTCTCACCCAGGGCTCTTACCAGTGATAGCCACAGCCTATGCTTCCCCTGGTGCATTCAAGGGTCTTCCCTTTCAAGCTACTGTGGTCTTGCTCAGTTGCATGCTTAGGTGTCATAGTCAACCCTTGCCTTCTTTATCTCTCCCCAAATTCCCAAGCTGTAATAATTTGAAGCAAACATTAGGTTCTATCACTGAGTTAGGGAGTGAAAAGGGAAAGAATACATGAAGGAAAGGACAAGTGTTAATTCAGGGGATTCCAAGAGTGAAAAATTTTAAATCGCAAATTGTTAAATGTAGGAATAAATTTAAACTTAAAAGTAAGTCTTTGGGGAGTGGTGCAACCTTTCTAGAGGTCAACTAAGCCACTTCAAGTCTTAAAATATATGAACACATTCATCCAGCCATTTTACTTTTAGAGATTTTTCCAAGAAAATAATGGAACAAATGCACAAAAATGCATGTACAATTATATTTAATACACATATGTTACCAAATAAACTGCAAGATTATTTTAATTGAACAGGTTTCAAATAGATTCACTACCAAAATAAAATGTGTAAAGGGAAAAAATAGTTTTTCCTTCTTTCTTCTAAGCTAAACTTCCTTTCACATTCATTAAAATACCCATCAAGGTCTCCACCAAGTATATCTCTGGTTGGACTTCTTCAAAATGGGTGAGAGCTCCACATAAATGGTCACTTAGTCTTTTAGTCTCTCAAAGTTTAATGCATTTGAACATCAGTGTTTATTCAGAGCCGGGTGCAAAGCTCCCTTGGTAGCCCAAAGATTTAATTAGAATCAGTCACTGTATTTGAAAGCATCATGACTTTCTTTTTTGAGCCTTTTTGAGATCTAAGTGTCCCTGGCCCTGCTTTCAAGCTCAGTGCCTAAAGACCTCACTATCAATTAAAGGATTCTCACTCTAAACACACTAGAGCCCTATATTGTGTTCCTGAAACATACATCTAAGTAGATTCCTAAGACTTACTGATTTAGTGTTCTAAAATAACCACTCTTTCTAGCAGAATCCTTTCCCCTCTGTCTCCACAGTAAATTGGAAAAAAATCCTCCTGATACTCAGAGTTATCAGAAACCTTAAAAAGAAAACCAACATTTTGGTGCAATATAGAATGTCTTGTAATTGTGATTCAAGCCTTTATGCTTCTAAGATCTTTGTCATTATGCTCTGTGTTTCTTATCTTCCCTCTCTATCCTCTGTTCATAAATACAATTTTTCTAAAGTAAAATTTCATATATTGTTTGGTGTCAGTACCCAGCAATGAAGACTACTGTTGGAGAGTAAATATAGAAGCAGTTATAATGCTTATTCCTAAAGCAAGAACAAAACAAGAACAAAATGTCAAATTCATGGTTGCAGATTACATACATTTACATATTTTTAAATGCCCCATAAAATATGTATTAAGATAAAACTAACTAATAATTTTTTGTTCTCGTTTTTATTGTTATATGGTAGTCCAATTGGGGGTTCTTTCATGCCTATGTCACATGGGACTTTCAGATATAATAACAAACTCAACAGATTGTTAATTGAGGACTCAACTCAATAACTACAAGGAGCAATAACATGTGCAGAAAATTTAAAAAAAAGCAGTTTCTGTTCTTAGGAATTGTGAGATGACTGAGCTCATTTGCTTCCGTCTTTAGCATGTCTTACCTTGACAAATTACACTGGGACCAACAGACACTATGTGATCAATGGGATCGAAATGAGTGACATTCAATCACATCTTGCATTATTATATGCACATTTTAATAAGATGAATGATGGCCTTGCAGCACAAGCAAGACACAAGAAATCATTTTTTCCCCACAAATCGTCAATTTCTTGAAAAGAGGGGGCATACTAAGGAGCTGAAGTACCAACTCTTTGCTCTACTTTGCTTACATAGAAGAGCCATTTCACCTAGTCTGTGATATAAAGTGGTGCCTTTAATCTTACCAACATTAAGTCCCACTGACAGAAGAAGGCAAACTAATGGAGAAGAAAGCCCTTTTTCTCATAAACTTTTCAGTAACCTGAACCAAAGTGAGAATATCATTGATATTTTTAATATTTATATAATTATTGGGTAATTTTGAGTCCAAAAACCTATGGAACAGTTTCTCAATTGTAGATAGATCTATATCTATGTCTATATCTATATCTATATCTATGTCTATATTTATACCTCTATATATAGATATTGAGAGAGAGAGGAGAGAGAGAGAAAGAGAGAGTTTTCACCATGTTTTACTTGGAAATAAAGAAATTTATGTCACGTTTTTAATGTTATATTTCTCTCATAATTAGTTAATACTTGACCTAAAAGACTTACTCAGAATTTAAACAATTACATAAGAATTTCAACTTCTAAACATTGCTTTAATTTTCTTTCCTCAGAGCAGATACACATCAATAGCCAAAATGCCCTTGTTTCTTTTCTTCATTCCTCAGAGTCACACAATGTGTCAATCATATAATGTTGTTTTCAGTTTGCTAAATTTTATAATGAAAGGAATTCATTTTTCCTGTGTGAAGAGTATTAAAATGGAGTAACTGGGATTAAATATTTTATGACTTTCATCAGCTTGTGGTGACAAAATTTCTCATTTCATATTTTTAGTTACCTAAAACTCTTAGTATTAAAGCCATATATTTTACCTGTAAGGAATCAGTCTCTTTCCCCAATTGCTCTGTTGGGATTTTGAAACCAAGTCTAACAAATAAACAAAGAAAAGCATGAAATAAAATTCCATTAATTAGAGAGAAATCAGTATTAAAAGACTGGAATTTATAAATGGGCAAGATGTGTGATCAAATTTATTGGTGATGAAGACTGGCTGCAGATTGTGAGGAAACTAGTCCAGAGCTTAGAGTTCATGTCATTTTTGTTTTTATTTTTATATTTTCAAGTCCATTTCTCAAATTCTTATTTTGAAAGGCAAGGTCCTCTCACATGAATTAAACTTCAGGACTTTTGCATTTTACAATTTCATAATTTTAAAAAATTTTTTATCTACAGAAAGATTACACTGGACACTATCATCACCTGGTGATTTGATGCTATTTATGCTTCTTACACAGATTAATTTAGTTACAGCCACCATTTGCTTCTGAAAGCAGGAGCTTCTAGTTTAGCCTGTCATTGAACTAATCCATTAAGATTTGATAATGAATATGTTTTTGGAAGGATACTAGTACCACTAAGAATAGCCAAAAAGGAACTAGTTTATGTAAAATATCAGGATTAAAAAATAGTTAAATATAATTAGCACAATTTTAAACAAGATTAGTGTCAAATCACAACCCAGGATTAGGAAAAAACTACTTTGACTAAGAAAGCCTTAATTGGAGCCCAGCCCTAAAGAGATGAAGCTAAATGGATATAGTTTCTAAATTTGTCAAGTTTCTATCAATGCATATATAAATGAAAACTGAAAACTTGAGTCCAGTCCCCAAACTTTATATTATCAACTCTAAAGCCAGCATAAAATATAACAGAAGAAATATAGTATTTAGTTAAAAATTTGGGCTCTAGAGGTGAGTTCTTGAGGTTTATATCCTGGTTATACTACTTACTAAATATATATGAACTGGAGAACATAATCTAAATTCATTTTGGCCAGGTTTCCTCATTTTTTAAAATGGATTGTATCAATCGGGTTCTTAGTTGCACACAGCACAGCTCACTCTAGCTAACTAAAGCAGAAAGGTATTTATTAAAGCAGGGTTTAGAAACCTTTTTCTCCTTGAGCCTAAGAGTAAATATTTTATACTTGTGGGCCAGAGAGTCTCTATTGAAAACACTCAAGACTGACGTTTTAACAAAAATAGCCATAGACAATATATAAATAAATAGGTGTGCCTATGTTCCAATAAATCTTTATTTACAAAAACAGGCATTGCCAACCTCTGTCTTCAGAAGACATTGTACAACTCACAGAATCTTGAAGATTTCAGAGGTATAGATGCAGAACCAGAGGCATGACGCCAGTTTTAGTGGCAAAAACCACTGAATCACACTTTTCACAGGCAAGGCCGCTGCTCACAGAAACCACAGCTTGCAGCATCGGACACGGAGCGCAGACAGGACAATATTACTAGAACCCCATCACTACTATGTGATCTAGTTATTGTGCTCTACCTCTTTGCCAGAAAAAATAGATTCAACTGAACACTTCCTTATTTATATTATTCTCTTCTGTGAGTGCATCTAATGGAGGAAAGTGGGTCATATGATGTAAAGGAGGCTGGGAAAGCAAATTTTTGGCTTCTACCTTGGGAAATCATAACTCACGATGGAGAAATTACCAAAATTCAGGAATGGTGCTTCAAATATACTTTGGCCACAAAATGGTAAAGATCTATTATATAGATAGGTATGGAAAGAATATATATCACATAGTATTGTTGTGATAATTAAACATAATATAGAAATATTTCAAAACAATATGTGGCATTCTTTGATTTCAAACTGAAGAATTCCTATAGTATTTCTTGTAAGACAGGTCTAGTGGTAATGAACTCCCTAAGCTTCTGTTTGTCTGGGAAAGTTTTTATCTCTTCTTCATTTTTGAAGGAAAGTTTTTCCAAGCATAGTATTCTTCATTAGGCATTTTTTGGTTTTTTGTTTATTTGTTTTTCCAGCAATTTGAATGTATCACCCTATTTTTTTCTTGGCTGCAAGGTTTCTGCTGAAAAGTCCACTAATAGTCTTATGGCGGTTCCTTTGTATGTGACAATTTATGTTTTTCCCTTGCTACTTTCAAAATTCTGTCTTTGTCTTTGACTTTTAGGGAAGAGAAATGAGAGTTGCCATCAGCTTAAGTAGACTGTTATAAATATAAGATATTTTATGAAATTCCCAAGGTAACCACACACACACAAAATACCTATAGATGGTACACAAAAGAAACAAGGGAACCAATACAAAAAGTTCAACAAAACACAAAGGAAGACATTAAGAGAGGAAAAGACAGGCAAAGGAACTACAAGACTAACAGAGAACAATTAACAAAATGACAATAACAAACCATTCCCTATCAATAGTTACTTTACTTTAAATGTGAATGGTTTGAACTCCCCAATCAAAAGACATAGAGTGGCTGAGTGAATTAAAAAAAATAAACACAATGATATACTTTCTGTAAAACGTCACTTTAGGTTTAAGCATACACATAGGCTGAAAGTAAAGGGCTGTTAAATATTCCGTGTAAATAACCAAGAGAAAGGAGGGGTGGTTATACTTATATAAGGAAAAATAAACTTTAAATCAAAAACTTTCACAAGAGATAAAGAAGGACATTATATAATGATAAAAAGGTCAACCCACCTGGAATATATAATAATTATAAATATATATGCAACCAATATTAGACACCTAAATATATAAAGCAAACATTATAAGAACTGAAGGAAGAACAATAATGGTAGGGTACTTCAATAACCAACTTTCAATAGTGGGAAGAACATCTGGACAGAAATTCAATAAGTTAACAGATAACTTGAACAGCATTATATACAAATGGACAGAAAGAACATATACAGAACATTTCTCCCAACAGCAGCATATACATTTTTCTCAAGTGCACACAGATCTTTCCCCAGACTAGATCATATGTTACATCACAAAACAAGTTGTAACAAAATCAAGAAGATGAAATCATACCAAGTAACTTTTCCAACCAGAATGGAATGAAACTAGAAATTGATAGAAGAAGGAAAACTGGAAAACTCACAAACGTGGAAATTAAACAATACGCACTTGAACAGCTGTTGAGTCAAAGAAGGAATAAAAAAGGAAATTAGAAAATACATTGAGACAAATGAAAATGAGAACACAACATACCAAAACTTACAGAGTGCAATAAAAACAGTACTAAGAGAGAAGTTCGTAGCAATAAATCCCTGCATTATAAAAGAAAAGCTCAAATAAGCAGCCTATGTTTACATCTCCAGGAGCTAAAAAGAGAAGAACAAACTAAGCATAAAAATAAAACAACAAAGATTAAAATAGAAATATATGTAATAGAAAATAGAGAACAATAGAAAATATAACTGAGTCAGTTTTTTGAAAATATTAACAAAATTGACAAATCATCAGTTAAACTAAGAAAAAAATGGAGAAGACTCAAATAAAATTATATACTAAAGAAGAGACATTACACTGATGCCACAGAAATAAAAAGGATTACAAGAGGCTACGATGAACAATTGTATACCAGCAAACTGCATAATCTAGAAGAAATGGATAAATTCATAGACGCATACAACTTAACAAGACTAAATTATGGAGAAATAGAAAGACTGAACAGACCTATAACTTCTATGGAGATTGAATCCTTAATAAAAAATTTCCCAACCAAGAAAACCTCAGGACGAGATGGCTTCACTTGTGAATTCTACCAAATATTTAAAGAAGAATTAATACCAATCCTTCCCAAACACTTGCAAAAATTGAAAAGAAAGAAACAGTTCCAAACTATTTTTATGAGGCCAGCATTATCTTGATACTAAAGCAAAGACATCACAAGAAGAGAAAGAGACAAGCCAATAGCCTGATGAATATACATATATACACATATGCAAAAATCCTCAACAAACTAGCAAACTGAATCCAACAGAATATAAAAAGGATCATACATCATGACTAAATGGGATTTATGCCCGAAATGCAAGGCTGGTCTAACATATGAAAATTAACTAATATGATACAACACATTAACAGAATAAAGGATAAAAAGCATATAAGTATCTCAATAGATGAAGAAAAAGCATTTTAAATAATTCAACATCATTTCATGATAAAACTCTCAACAAACTAAGAAGTGAAAGAATGTACCTGAACACAATAAAGGTCGTATATGAAAAGGCCACAGCAAATTTTATACTTAATTGTGAAAAAATTAAAACTTTCCCTCTAAGATCAGGAACAAGAAGGCCCACTCTTGCTGATTCTATTCAACAGATTATTGAAAGTCCTAGCCAGAAAAATTAGGCAAGAAAAAGAAATAAAAGTTATCCACATCAAAAAGAAAAAAGTAAATTTGTTCTTGTTTGCAGACAATAGGATTTAATGCATAGAGAACAGTAAAGACACCATTTAAAAAAAAAAAAGGAAAAGAAAACGCTTTTAGAACTAATAGATGAGTTCAGTAAAGGTGAGGAATATAAAATTAAATACAAAAGTTAGTTTTGTTTATATACACCTTGAACTATTTGAAAAGGAAATTGGGAAAACAAATTCTATTTACAATAGCACCAAAAATAATAAAATACTCTGAAATAAATTTAGCTAAGGAAGTGGAAGACTGGTATGCTGAAAATTATAAAACATTGATGAAGACTGGACACTATAAAACTCTTAGAGGAAAACATAGGAAGAACATGCTTTGACATAAATCACAGCAAGATCTTTTTTGACCCACCTCCTAGAGTAATGGAAATAAAAACAAAAATAAACAAATGAGACCTAATTAAACTTAAAAGCTTTTGCACAGCAAAGGATACCATAAACAAGATGAAAAGACAACCTTCATAATGGGAGAAAATATTTGCAAATGAAGCAACGGACAAGGGATTAATCTTCAAAATATATAAACAGCTCATGTAGTTCAATATCAAAAAAACAAAAAACCCAATCAAAAAATGAGTGGAAAACCTAAATAGACATTTCTCCAAAGAAGACATACAGATGGCCAAGAGTCATAATGTAAAGATGCTCAACATCACTAATTATTAGAGAAATGCAGTCAAAACTACAATGAGGTGTTACCTTACACCAGTTAGAATGGGCATCATCAGAAAATCTACAAATAATAAATGCTGGAGAGGGTGTGGAAAAAAGGGAACCCTCTTGCCCTGTTAGTGGGAATGTAAATTGATACAGCCACTATGGAGAACAGTATGGAGGTTCCTTAAAAAGTTAAAAATAGAATTATCATATGACCCAGAAATCCCACTACTGGGCATATACCCTGAGAAAACCATAATTCAAAAGGAATCTGCATCCCAATGTTCATTGCAACACTATTTACAATAGCCAGGTCATGGAAGTAACCTAAGTGTCCATCGACAGATGAATGGGTAAAGAAAATGTGGTATATATATACATTGGAATATTATTCAGCCATAAAAAGAACAAAATTTGGTCATTTGTAGAGAGATGGATGTACCTAGAGACTGTCATACAGAGTGAAGTAAGCCAGGAAAAGAAAAACAAATATCATATATTAACGCATATATGTGGAATCTAGAAAAATGGTACAGATGAGCAGCTTTGCAGGGCAGAAATAGAGACACAGATGTAGAGAACAAACATATGGACACCAAGGGGGGAAGGGGGAGGGTGGGATGAATTGGGAGATTGGGATTGACATATATACACTAATATGTATAAAATAGATATCTAATGAGAACCTGCTGTACAGCATAGGGAACTCCACTTCACTGTACAGTAGAAACTAACACAACATTGAAAACAACTCTACAGCCCCCCAAAAATAAAGATAAACAAATTGATGAAAGAAATTAAAGATACAAACAAATGGAAAGACATACTGTATTCATGGATAGAAAATTTAATATTGTCAAATTGTCCACACTACCCAATGTGATCTACAGATTCAATGCAATCCCTAACCAAATCCTTATAGCATTTTTTACAGAAATAGAAAAAATAATATGCAATTTATATGGAGCCACAAAAGACCAGGAAGAGACAAATCAATCCTGAGAAAGAACAAAGCTGGAAGCATCACACTTCCTGATTTCAAAATATATTACAAAGTTTCAGTAATCAAAGCAGTATAGCACTATATAAAGGTAGACATATAGACCAATGGTACAGATTAGAGGGTCCAAAAATAAAAACCATACATATGTGGTCAGCTAATCTTTGACAAGGGCACCAAGAATACATGATGGAGAAAGGATTGTTTCTTCAATACATGGTCCTGGGAAAATTGGATATCCATGTGCAAGAAAATGAAACTGGACCCCTATCTTACAACACTTACAAAAATTAGCTTGAAATGGATTAACAATTTAAATGTAAGACCTGAAACCATAAGAAGGCATAAGGAAAAATTTCCTTGACATTGTTCTCAACAATTATTTTTTGGATATGACACCAAAAACACAGGCAACAAAAGCAAAAATAGACAAGTGAGACTATATTGCTCAACTACATTATACATGTAGTCAACAATAAGGTACACTTAAAAAAAAATAATTAAAAGAGTACATCTCATGTTGTGTTCTTACTATAATAAAATAATATTTGAAAAATAAAACAATGCCTGGCACTTGGTGCTCACTAATTGTTAGATATTATCACCTAGAATTTTAAAAATGTTAAGGTTCAATTTTTTCTTTTAAACATTAGCAAAACACAACCAACATCTCATAGCCTCATTTTTTGTAAAAGTGAAATAAAGTCAATTAGATCTTCAATATGAATGCAGCCTGGACCAAGAATAATGCGTTCTGAGAAAATGACTGCTCTCCACTTCTCCTTCCCCCAACTCATTACAGTTTTCTCTAGTCCACATATCTGCAGTAAAGATAGATGAAAAGATTAGACATTTGAAAATTTAAAGACATTTAAAGACAATTGAAAACCACATGAAAAATCTTTCTTTATTGCTAAATACTCTGCTTTCCTGTCTTGCCCTACTCCACAACTCAGTTACAGACCATGCACACTCGGAACAGTCTTTCATCAAATCAAAAGGAATCAACAAACAAATAATAGAAGTCTTTTTGGGAGAGCTAATGCTCTGTGTGTTTCAACCTGTATCTTGGTATTAATTTTTTTCTGCATCTCTTTTTCCCTGGCTTACGTTGCACCACTTTTTTTTTTTCATCTTTATTGGAGTATAATTGTTTTACAATGGTGTGTTAGTTTCTGCTGTATAACAAAGTGAATCAGCTATATATAAATATATATCCCCATATCTCTTCCCTCTTGCATCTCCCTCCCACCCTCCCTATCACTCCCCTCTAGCTGGTCACAAAGCACCAAGCTGATCTCCCTGTGCCATGTGGCTGCTTCCTACTAGCTATCTATTTCACATTTGGTAGTGTATATATGTCCATGCCACTCTCTCACTTCGTCCCAGCTTCCCCTTCCCCTTCCCCGTGTCCTCAAGTCCATTCTCTACATTTGCGTCTTTATTCCTGTCCTGCCCCTAGGTTCTTTAGAACCATTTTTTTTTTTTTTTTTTTTTTTTTAGATTCCATATATATGTGTTAGCATACGGTATTTGTTTTTCTCTTCACCACCTTTTTTTGATTTGGAATGTGTTACTAGGTTTGATCAGTTTTCTTACTCTACTTTATTTCTGTGATCAAAATCCTCCAAAGAATTTTCGCCTGACTCAAAGTAAAATACAGTGCCCTGGAAATGATCAATAGGGTCTTACATGGTTATCTGGCCAGGTTGCCTCTCAGGTTTCATTTCCTACAACTCCAGCTGGATCACTCCACTGTAGCCACATGAGTCTCCTCACCCTTCCTCCAGCCTCCAAGACACCTCTACCTCAGGCCACTTTACACTTTCACCTTCTTTATCTGAGATGCTCTCTGCATATGGCTCCATCATTTCCTCAGAGATTTATTTAAATGTCACTTTCTTATACTTCTCACACTCTAATCCCCTTTTATATTTTTTATATTAATTCTTAAACTCTAATCATCACTTTAATTTCTCTACCCTCTCCCTAAATAAAATGAAAGCTCTACAAAGCTAGAGAGTTTTGCTTAGTTCATTTTCTCTTGCATACCCTAGAAATATGTCTGGCAATAGTAGAGTCTCAAAAAGTATTTTTGTAGGTATCAAAAATATTCCTCATATGCACAGGTCACGATGTTAAAATGTGGTAGCAATTCATTTTGCGTGTATCAGTAGAAATTTAGCAAAATCATGATATTGTTACTTCCTTAACCTTACTTTCAAGTCCACTTAAATTAATAAGCAATCTATTGAAGTAAGCAAGAGATGGCCTCCTTCGTATAAAAATCTTTGCACATTACACACAGGTAAAATTAAGTTCCTTAGAATGTCAGTCCAAGATTGTTTTCCAAAATGCCATTTAGTTCCATCCACTTGCACATTTGTCATAAAACACTTGAGAGCAATATTCAAAAATATATTAAAGACTCCCCCTGATTACCCTTCTTGTATTTCTCACATATGAACCCACAGACAGGAAGAAAACATTTTCCTTCCAATCACAAAAAATAGTACAATATTCTCTGAATATGTTCATTTGTTTCGACCTCCTTTGAAGAGAACATATCACTTTCAACATCATAGAAAAGATTCTTTAGGGAAGGACAGGCTGGAGGAGGGGGCAGGAAGGATGCAACTGAGTTTGTCTGCCGAGAGGAAAAAGAAAACAGAAAGAGTAATGAGAATAAAAGGGTGCTTGCGGATCACAGCTTTCAACAGCTTCATTTCAAAACCTTTAGGGGAAGACTGATGATCAGATTTCCAAACACTTAAGGGGACCCAACAGGACGACCTCGTGCGTAGAAACATCATGTTATTTTTATTGATTTATTTATTTTTTGCTCTTTTTTTGTGTGAAAACCATTTTCTCCCAACTGTAATTTTCCATGTGAAAGTCTTGGAAATTTCTGTCACAACACTTCTTTTGATATCAATGACACAACCAGGGTATGACCCAGTAATTTCTATCACATCTTAGCCTCTGTGATTCCGAATGATTTGATTTTCCCTAAGCAGTGAATTTAAACGTTTTTAAAATGTAAATGCTGTTTGAAAGAAATAAAGTAACTTCAAATCTACTTTCACTTTTCCTAAAACAAGTTCAGACGAATTTCTGTACCCCAAAATGACAGACGGGCAATGTGAATTTCTCACTGTATGTTCAGAAGTAATTGCAACAAACTCTATATGGAGCCCAAAGTGGCAATTAAGATATGCAAAAGAGAGTCATACCTTGATTTTCATTTCCTGGTAAATTAAAGGGCCTGCCCATGCACGCACACAGCGTTGTATCATCACTGCAAGCACTCACAATCTTATCTCATTTAGTTTGTCTACTGCTCTGTTTACATTCTTATTCCTTTGGGCATCACAATCGTGAGCTCTGATTTCTCTGAAACTCTGACGATAGATCTTAAAATTCTATTCCTTAATTTCCCCCTCTGACACCCTCTTCAAAACCCATGAACACTTTATCTAGAAAAGCTTTTATATGCGCATTCATCTTCAACTCCATCTTTCAAAATTGTTAAAAATTTTTGCTGACTAATTCTCTCCCTACTACAATATATTTACCTCTCTTCCACAAGTATTACTTTAGAAACACTGTTTAAAATGAAAATACATGTTTTTATGCAAGGACTTTTATTTCAAAATTGGAGGAATCAAAAGGACACCGAACACAAAACTAGAAAACCTGGGTTTGAAGCGCAATTTTCCATTTACTGAGAGATTGGACTTAATTTTCAAAACTCTCTGAATTTCATCCTACCCATCTGAAACCTGGAAATGATAATAACTGTCCTCCCTGTGTGATTAGAATTCAATCAGCGCCAAATGAGAAGTATGCAATAGTGGTAGTACGTGTGGACAACAGAGTGGGAAAGAATCCCCTCTTCTTATGTCATTATATGAAATGAAGCTATTGAAATGATGGATTATTTTCATGTATATTTGTAAATTTTAAAATTAAAATTACATACACACACACACACACATTTCTCTATCCATCATCTATCTGTATTTTTTTAAGAGAGAAAAATTGTCAAGTATTTTCCCAGATGTGCTTAATCAATACATCTTCATTTGCCAAGTCTTATTTCCAAAATTTGAGGATTAATTAGTCAAGACATGATGGCATGGAAGCCAAAGCAGTCACTCTAGTGGATGTTTTAGAAATCTACTGTGCCTCAAGTAAGACCTTGAAACCCTGGGCTGAGGGGCATCTGGGATATGACCTATAGGATTCTCTCAAGCCATACATGTCCAGTTTCTCCTGTGTAAGTTAAATCTAATAAGAAATCTGGCAGCCGTATTTCCAACCTGCAAAAAATGTTTTCAAAATGAGATCTATGACATAGTGCTTTACTGGTTACGACAAGTAACACATTTACTGCTCTAACTGAAATGGCAACTGAGAATATACAATGATTAAAAATATATAGGCCAGCCTTATGGAAAAGATAACTATGCTTAATAATTTGGGCAGAAAAAAACCCTAATATTGAGAAGATTAGGGTATATGTGTTTTTGTTTTTGTTTTTCGGCTGTGCCACGTGGCTTGTGGAATCTTAATTCCCCAACCAGGGATCAAATCCTGGCCCTTGGCAGTGAAAGCGCCGAGTCCTAACCACTGGACTGTCAGGAAATTCCTAATATATATGTGCGTTTTAATGTTTGTACTTTGTCTCTGCAGAGTACTGAAGCACTGACTCTGATCAGCTTACTAATATGAAATGCATTTTCTCCAGCCCCTGTGATAGTGTTATTTCTGCAGCTTTTGGTCTTTTCTAAAGTCTGTACTGACACTACATGACTTTATCCAAATGTTTTCATCACTATGAGAACATTGGGTTTTATGCATAGAGATATAACAAGGTTTTCCATGGGAGGAGGAAGTGAGGAAATAGAGCTGTATATTAAGAGTTAAACTGTAAAATCCAATGCTGAATAGCTCACAGCAGACGTGCAAGATGACTTTCAAGGGACAGAATATTTCCCCAGGCACAAAAAGATTCACTAACACATCTAACACAAATTTAAAGAAAAAAATGCATAATAAAAAGATTATTGGAAACAGAATAAAAGGGGAGGCATGGTCCATGCCTGCATACAATTAGTGTCTAGGAGAGAAGCCACCTTAGTTAAAGGTCTTTAACTCTAATGATCCCACCACCCCATCCATCCCCATTGTGAGATTTCACAGGGTCATATTTAATACAGGCTAGGCATTGTCCTACGTATTTCACATACTGCATCATACATGAGATAAGTTACTATTATCACTCTCATTTTACTAATGAGCATATTAAGATTTAGAGAAGTTAAATAATTTGCCTAGGGCTTCATAGCTAGTAATTGCTCAAGCTGAGATTTGATGGCTGATTTAGAGAGCCTTTGCAGTATACTATATTATTTAAATTTTGTCCAGTGCCACTTACTTTTCATTCAGTCTTCTTGTTCTCCTTCCATGTTCATAAAATGATTTTGTGGATAATTCTTGGCTTTTTAATGTCTTTATTCTAGACATAAGTATTCCAGGTTTTGTTTTGGTTTTGTATCTAGTATAAATTAATAGAGTGGCATTCTCATTTGATATATCAATCGCATAGGCATGGTTACTAGGTGGCTTCTAGGGACAGATGGGTTTGTTCTCAGTATGGTTCTAAAAATCAGACAACCAGATGAAACTAGGTTTTTAGGCCTGCATATTTACCAAATATGATCTAATCATTTAATTGGGTCAAGTGGTTTTCCAAGAGAGGAAAACTAAGTATAAAATTAAACTAAGAAATGAGTTAATTGCTCAGATTTGAGTCAGAAAGAAAGGATAAAGAGAAATATAGAGGGCTAACTCAACACAGCATAGAAGAAAAACTTATCTGGAGACTGAAGACTAACCAGTATAGGTCTTTCTTGTGACATACTCATTTTGAATTTTTGTTTTGTTCATGCTATCTATCTCTGTAATATAAAGGAGAACATTTTGGTTGGTTCTCATTGAAATCCTATAAATTGACTTTACCCCTAAAATATAACAGCATGCTAGTAAGAGATAGGAAACTAGTAACTATTAAAGCCTTAAAGGTAACCCTGCAGACTCACAGCAGAACCAAACTGATTAGGAAACACAATTTTCATTCCTGTTGCTATGTCCTGGGATGTTTGGTGGGAGAGACAAGAAAAAGCCTCTGAGGAAAGAGATGGAAGAGTCTTTCTATGTCTCTCAGCCAAGAAATAGATACATTTTTCTGCTTTAGGCCATGAATGTATATATATCAACTCTCACTAGAACAGCAAGACAGTTTAGGCTCTAACCAGTATATTCACAAGAATTCTCGAGCATTTTCCTTTCAGTTCTTGAATCTTACATTTTAGTAGATTAGCAATTAGAAACAAAAGGAAAAGTACTGTGAACAACAAAAATAAACTCTACGAGTAATATAAACTTGGAAAACAGCGTCTTAACACTTTTAGGATTGAACGCTGGACAGTTACAGGGAGATGGTGAGCTAGAGATGGTTAGAATTGGTTTGATACCAGGAAAGAAAAGAGAAAGGGGACATTCACTCTCCACTGGATGGAAGTAAGATCACTGGGTAATGCTCTCACAAGTAACAGAAAAATATGCTCTTCTTACATTATCATGATAGACTACATTATTCATTATGGTAATCAGGTTATTATGATGGGTTTGGGGAATAATGGGCTAGGAGGGGAACTCTTTTATACTACTGTGAAGTGTGTTTGTGTTTGGGGGGGGCATGGAGGAATCTATATATTAAACAAGAGCTGATTTTTGTGACCTGCTTGGGATATCACATCACCTACACAAATGGCATACAGTCAATAGAGCACCACAACATTAAACACTGTATAACAATGAACCGTGGCATCAAAAGATATTTTAAGTTCCAATTCTGCTACTAATATGACATATGGCTTTGCATAAGTAACTACATCATATTTTTTCCATGTGGAAAATATTACACTTCATAACAATGCGTAAGTTTAGAAGAAGCAAATGTCTCTTTCAGAAGCCATTATGGTAGGTACTGCAGGGAACTCCAAAGAAAAAACACCCACAAAATGAGGGAACAAAAATGATCTTAATTCTACAACTTTACAATTATGAAAACTCTGCTGGTAGAAGATGTTTTTAGAGGGATATATGTGTGTGTTCATGTGTATATGTAGATGTATATATACATGCAGGGGGCCCTAAAGCAATGCATTTAGAATGGATAATGTGAAAGATAAAGGACAAAAATTTTAGAAATCACTTGAGAAGATTTTATCTGTGTATTTACTCATTTTAGAAGAGCTTCAGTAATGTATTTTTGTTTCTATTGTTATTATTATATAGTAGTAGCATTAGTATTTTCAAGAAAGTAGAGTGAGCAAGCAGTTTAGAATGCAGCTGTATTCAGTTTAAAAGGTAGAACACTCCTGGTTTTTACATATAACAGATGACCTAAAGCTTCATTTTTAATAGTGTGTTCACACCTGTCTCTTCCGCATGCATAGGCCCTACTGTAAGTGCAGTACCAAACTGCAAGGCATATAACAGAAATTTTCAAAATGTAATAAGTACTGTGATATAGTTTTCACTTGCAAATAGGCTCTTTTGAAAAGTAACCAAGGCATGAACAACCCTGTTGTCTTAAGGTGTAATTCACATGAGTTAAAAGAAGGATGAATAGAGCCCACTGCTTTATTACATGCCACTAGATACCTTTAAACATGATGAAAGGCTTTTACACACCATGAGTTCAAGCCTCAGTCAGTTTTCTGTTGAAAGAGTAATTTATTTTTGGTTATTCACTTACTAAAACAAATGCATTTGAAACACAGAGGAGACATGGATCAGCTCTCTGCAGTATCAGTGGAATGGATATTTACCAGACATTCTGATCTTAAAAAAAATCCATATTTCTTTGTTCTGAGCATGATAAGGGAAAGTTGATGCCAATTTTTCCAGCTGAAATCAGCAAGTAGCAGCTTAGATGAGAAACTAGCAAGTTACTTTTCAAATTTAACAGTAAGCCAACAGCGCAGAGCCCTATAACCCAGACAGTTTATCTTTAGACACATTTTACACTTATCCTGGTATATGATTTCTGTCAGACTCTAAGCCTAATGGTCAGGCACATCACATATCTGAAAATGCATGTGGAAAACGGTTTTTAAAATGAATACCATGTCTTTTAATAGGATTAAAGCTGCAGAGAAGCAAGCCAAGTAAATGGAAGCTTCCAGCCTGGGCAAGTAGGTCTTACTCAATGGGATCAGTAGAGAAATTTATAATGCTACTGAGATTAATTTGGAGAAGTGTCCTGCTTCTCCCCCTTTACTTCCAGTATCTACATTATAAGATAGCTCTTCTTTATTAAGGAGACAACTTCTTACAGAAAAGACCTGCCGAGGTGAATCTTGCCATACAGTCCTACTTTATCTTACTGTTTGATTTTAGTCTTGTTTCTCAACGCTCTACATCTCAGAATTTTCATATTAAGAACTCTGTATCAGGTTGGTTGTGAGAATTAGCTGATAGAATGTAGATGAATCACCTGGGACAATATGGCACCAAATAGGTGCTCATTCAATGTTGGCTTCTGCCGTCCACTTGCACCTCTACACTTTGAAATTTCCAGAAGGCACCACAATCTTTCTACTGTGGTCTTCCTACGGGGAAGCATATAGTTTCTTGCCTTATACATTCAGCACCATTTATGGATTTATTATTTTCTGTTCGATCCATGCAAGCAGGTGCCAATAAAACACCTTTTGAGAAAGCATATGGAATATATATAAATATAATGCTTGGATCCAGTTCTGAGGTTTTGTTCCTGCAGGGTTTCAGAAGGTAAGTGAAAAACATACTCTCTTGAGTCAAACAGAGTCTTTGAGAAGAAGAAAATCTGTAAGAACATTCGAGGAGAAAACTTGAGCTACAGCATCTGAACCCAAATAGAGAAAAACAGGGGGAAATAAAACTCTCCTACTTAAAGATGTTTGAAATCTATTCCTTGTGTTTAAAGAATTCACAGTTAGAAACAGACTAGAATAGTGATTGCCAGGGCTTGGGGGTGAGGGAAATGGAAAGATGTTGGTCAAAGGTACAAACTTCCCTATCTTAAGATAAATAAGTTCTGAAGATCTAACATACAGCATGGTGACTATAGTTAGCAATATTGTATTATATACTTGAAAGTAGTCTAAGAGAATACATCTTAAATATTCTCATCACACCCATACCAAAAATGGTAATTATGTGATGGGATGGAGGTGTTAGCTAACTTTATAATATATATTGAATACATACATATATCAAATCATCACCTTGCATGCTTTGAACTTACACAATGTTGTATGTCAACTATATCTCCACAGAGCCATTAAAAATAATGCAGAATTCATAGTTGGATTAGTCCTTGTGAAATTATCCAAATTAAAAATACTTAATTTGTCAATGAGATGTCCAGGCATTTTGTGAGATGCAAAGCTTACTAAAACTCTTTATAATATATCTGCCTGCAATATTGCTTTACCAAATACTGTGGATGCTTGTAAATTCCTGGATGGTTGGGTAAAATACCTGGACACAACGTGTGAGGATTGGGAAAAGAAGAGACAATCTTGATACCTAACATATGGAATTAATGAGTCCAACTGGAATTCCTTATAATGCCACCATGTCCATCTTAATTTTTATAGTCCCTGTATAAGTAGATTTTATTATTACCTCTTTTAAGGGATGAGGTTCTTGAGGCTCTGATAATTTAAGTATTTCTTTCCAGTTTTAATGAGAAATAATTGACATACTGTATAAGTTTATAAGTTTAAGACATAAGTTTGAAGTATACAGCATGATGGTTTGAGTTACATATATCGTTAAATAATTACCATAATAGGTTTAGTTAACATCCATCATCTCATGTAGCTAAAATAAAGAGAAAAGAAAAATATTCTCCTTGTGATGAGAACTCTTAGTATCTACTCTCTTAATTTTCCTATGCATCATGCAGCAGTGTTATCTATAGTCATCCTGCTGTACATTACATTACATCCCTAGTACTTATTTATCTTATAACTGGAAGCTTGTGCCTTTTGGCCACCTTCCTCTGAATTTCACTATTTTTAATCAGGTCACATGCATAGGTGAAAGAAGCTTGGAATCAAAATAATTTTCCATTATTTAGTGTTCTTTGAACTTAATCCATAAACAAAAAGTTAAATATTTTTAAAAGTTAACTTTATCTCTCAGTGTCTTCTGTGATAACTCCATTATCAACTGCATGTTCACAAGGCATCTTATAATTCCTCATGCATGAGAGGAAGAGACTAAAGCTATCCTCTGAGGTCTAACCATAGCTTGACTATGGAAGCTCTGGGCTGTATTTTTATACCATGCATAGAAGAAAAGGTGAGAAAGGATAAATATATCCTGCTGTTGAAAGCTAGACTCAGGAGACTTTGCATTCCTTTTACCAACTGTTATAGCCAAACACACATTTTCTTATACTTTAATCCTATACATGATTCTTTTTTCTGTTTTTATTGTCTTCCATTTTCTGTTAAAGGAACTTCTATTCATTCTTATTTAGTAGTGACTAAAATGACATCATCTGGATGGAGTCTTCCCTGTTTCTACCAGACTGTTATTAGGAAAAAAAGTCCTGCTTTGTTACACTAATATTTTACAATATTTTTTATTATAGTACTTTGTATGTTGTAATCTAGTTGCTAGTGTGCTTTATATCTGCTTTTCTACTTTAGTCAATCAACTTGAGAAATAATTCTGCAACACATAATACAATTTATAATTTTATTAATATGGCAAAACGATCATAATATATTATGTAAAACATACATCATTTAGATAGGGAACAGTCTAAAAAAATACCACAAAAATATTTATAATTGTAACCACTGAGTAACTGAGTAGTAGGATTTGGGGTGGTATTTTTCTTTTTGCTTATCTGTTTTCCTAATTTTTCAACACTGGTTATATTACTTGCATCTTGAAAGTGAGAGAAATTGCTCTTTACCAATTATATAAAAGATGAACAACCATGTAATTTATGATGACCAGCTGTTCTCCATCTCTATGGAAGACTGAATTGAAAGAAAGCAAGGAGGAAAAGAAAGCAAATAAGAAAGTAAGAAAGAAAGAAAGGAAGGAAACTCAGAAGGAATTTAAATAATATATAAGGAAGACTTTTCTGACAGTGAAAACTGTTAAGTACTATACCAGATTACTAATGGAATGAAGAAATATTTATTAAGACCTTATAAAACTGGCCTGGAGTAATTTTCAAATTGGCATGTGTGCAGACAGGGCAATGCTTAGGTTGACTTTTAAAGGTCCTTTGCAGTGCTTTGCTTTTATAGTATGATGGATTTTGTAGGAATAACACCTATTTCTCATGTGACACTAAGTGACTCATTCAAGACTTTCCAGAAGCCAAAAAGCCCTATCTCCAGTTCTCTACTGACATGTAGTTTTTATTTTCTAAATCTCCGAGGTGGAAAACAGATTTCTTAAATGTAGGCACTGGGATTTTAGCAATCCCTTAAAGCTCTTATGTTTTGAATTCCCAACTCAGATCAAATTCATTTTATGCTCTTCTAAATGCATATCATCTCTGAGAAGCAATTTTTCCTCTTTAAAATCTAACCTTTCCTCTTCCTGTGTTCCATTTTGATTTCCCCTACTGGCAACCTCAGTTTTAACGATGATCTTTTAGCCCCTGGTTTCTCATTAACTTAGATGATGACAGTGAATGTGCTGTCACTTATGACAGAGAAAATTGAGAAGATGAGTAATTAGATGGTCTGGAAAATTTCCTATCTCAAATTTACTTCACACTATCCATATTGTTTGTTATTCTTCTTTTGATTAAGTATTATCCAAGATTGAATTGTTCATACTATTCTCCCCAATTTAATTAACGTTGCCTTGATTGATTAACGTACAATTTCATTTTTTCCATCATATAATTTCCCATCTAAGAAAACACATGTCAAAAGCCTTAAGAGGCCTTATTCTTCCATGGCTCAATCATAATATTTTTTTGTTAACTACTTTTGTTTTTTCAGAATCACTTGAATGTAAAATACATGGAAGAAAACAATTTTTAAAATAGGGTAAACATAACATCTGTTTACAAAAAAAATGTTTTGAATCTCTTCTCTAAGTCTAACCAAATTTAGAGTAGGTGCATCACTATCTTTATCCCCTTGGTATTTTCTATCATTAAAAAACAAACAAACAAACAAACAAAAAAACATGCTTTGCCTTTTTTTCAAGGTGAGATAGAAAAAGACACAGAGGGATTATTTTCTTGAAAGTTAATCCAGAAATCACAGTTTTAATGGAATTTATTCATTCATTCATCACAGTCTTTATGATTTTAAGAACTAATGTATCTGGCATTAGATATATCATCATACTTTTATCATATCTAATTATTTTCCAAATTCACAGGCTTATGCAGGAAATCACTTGACCAAACTAGCAGTCATCAGAGCACTGGCATTTCTTGAATAAAAAGTATAGAAAACGTGCCAGGCACTGTGCTAGGCAATAAAGATACAGCAATGAAAAATACAATCAAGGAGGTATGAATGAGGTATACCAAAGAAGGAATAAAAAACCATAATAGAATGTGATAAAACTGGGGTACAATAAGACTCTATGGAGCACCTAAGAGAGAGGGAAAATGTATATTTGGGGACTATCCTTAGAGGAAATAAAAGTATACTGAGACCTGGAAAATGAGTAACAGCCAATAATGCAAAAAAAAAAAGGCAAAGGGGTGGGGGCAGGAGAGTGAAACTCCACAGACAGAGCAAAAGTGTGTGAAGGAAGACTGCAGGTGGTTGTGTGAGAGTGTGTGATGTTGATCGCTGGACCAACATCATTGGCATCACCTGGGAATAACGTGTTAGATATGCACATTCTCCAGCCCCATCCCAGATCAAATGAATCAGAAACCCTCGAATGGAGCCTGGCAATCTGTGTTTTAACAAGCCCTCCCTGTGACTGTTACGCCAGCTGAAGTGTGAGAACCACTATGTACAAGGAACTCAAATTAAATTAGCAAGATTATACAGAATGCTCAAAAGTAGCTAAAGATTAGCCTTGCAAAATGAGAGATAAGAACCTGAAAGTATAAAATGGATAACTAATAAGAACCTAATATATATAAAAAAATAAATTTTAAAAAATTAAAAAAAAAAAAAGAACCTGAAAAATCATGACCTTATCTCATGAAGACAATGATGACCACAGAAAATATATAAGGAGGAGAGTGACAGCCGTCCATTCACATCACTTCCTTTGAGGAGCTTTCCCTGACCTACCTTATCTAAAGCAGCCCATTGGCCACTGTTTGTTCACACCACAAGTTTATTTGTGTCATAGCACTCATACCTTCCTTATACTTTCTCATTTGTCTATTTTTGTTTGTTTAGGTCTGTCTTCTTTCACTGAAATGTAAGGTTCTTGGGGGCAAAGCCATTGCCTGTCTTGTTCTATATTGAATTTCCAAAGCTTAGAACTTTGCTTAGTATATAGTAAACACTCATTAAATGTTTGTTGAATAAATAAATCAATGTATAAGTTACTAGGGATGAAGAGGTGAGAAAGAAAGACCCAGGTCCTGATCTCATGGAGCTTACATTCTGGTTTACAGTATTATATTTGCATTTAGATAGCATTTAGATTGCTGTAGGGTGACTGGGGGAAAAGCTGGAGACAGGAAAACTAATTTGGATGCTGTTGCTGCCATCAGTGTCAGAGGTAACAGTGACCTCTAATAGAGAAATGCCATTGGGGATGGAAAGGAATAGATAAACTTAAAATACAGTTAGGAGATAGAATCAGGAGTCTTCTGTGATTGATAAAATATAAGAGAAAGGAGTCAAGGTATGGAGGATTGGATTCTGGCTTAAGCCACTGAAAGACAGAAACTGTTTTGTGGAGAGATGGAACAGAGGGGAAGAGGCAAGCAGGTTACAAATATTATAGGGGGCACACTTATATTAAATATTTATTGCAAATCTAGGTGGGTGTATTTCCATTTGGTAATAAAATAAAGCACAAAATTAAGAGCTTGTTGGTGAAGTTGCATGTAATAATCAACACAAATTCCTTAATAGACAAATAGATAAACTGAACACTGAAAACATTAAATTCAGGTTACTCAGTGACTTCATTCACTAACAAAAAGACATTGGGTTCCCAAGAATCTTGTACTTGTGTATCTTTTACATAGGAAACTATGGGATAACTAGGAAATTTTTGTCACTATATTTAAGAATAATTGCCTCCATGTACATGAGAGGTATGTGAAGAAGAATTGGGAGATTTTGCCAAGTACCCTATTGTCTAAGTTTAGATATTACTAAACTATATTCCTGGGCTTGAATATCCTCCCTCAAAACCCGTAACAAATGGGTTTTTGTTACAGTGAGAGCCTTAAAAAGCAGAAAGTCAAGGCAGAGGAAACAGATTGATACTATTATGATTGTGGTTTTACAATCCCTTATATTCACGTAATAGTTTACAATTTTGAAAACATTTTCACATTAGTCTGACTTTTTTTAAGGCTTCCAGTACCTCTGGAGGTCATTAGGATTTATCTCCATCTGAACAGATGAGGGATATGAGATTCTTTGAGATTTTATGGTCTTCCTGAATTCACATCTTTAGAAAGTGAAAGAGACAATGCTTACCCAATGTTTCTGCCAACAAGGTCAGAATTCATTTCAAGGCAAAGTTAAAGCGAAAAAAGTAACATAAATGTAACAATATGTGTATATACAAAGATGTGCTTTCCCAGTGAAACTAGATGGTTATCTGAAATCATACACTGAAAGAGTTGTGCTGCAAGGTAGCTGTGGTTAAAAGGTTTCACAGAAGTGCTTCTAAGAAGGACACTACTGAGATAGTACTCAGAGTGGAAGAATTTTTCTTTGCCAGCTACTGAGCGATAGTGGGACACCATTATCCTACCAGAGTAGCCAGTAGAAGCTGCTAACTTGAACATCTGAAGCAAAGTTAATGCCAGTAGAAAATGCCATTTCTGAAAGCTGACAGGGACAGGGCAGTTGCTGGAAATGATTATTAAAGGAGTCATTACAAGCTGGAGAGGCTGAGGAAAACTGTTGGAAAACCCCATCTATGGCAGTAGGCACCAATGAGAACAGATAAGAGTTGCAGGCAAAGGAAGACTAATTTTCTTCCATCCCTGCCTTATTCACCATGCCAGTAAAGTGTCAGTTTTAAACAGAAAAGAATCATCCTCTCTGTTTCTCAGAGTGAGAGTGGAGTTCATCAGTCTATCGTTAAGTCTATCATGAAGAAGTGTGTGTAACAATTACCCACAGTGTTATGAGGGATGTTCAAGGACCTTTATTTTCAGCAGAGGGACCCTGGAAATTCAGAACCCAGGGCATCAGGAAACACACACAGAGCCTTACAGCACGTAGGCCCTCAAAATATATTTTGCAAAAAAAAATATATATATATTTTGCAAGCCCGAAGACCTTAAATTCTGTTTCCTTAAGTAATAAATGAAAGGATAGGTTAGATCGGGTTTATTTTCAAATATTTTGAAAAGAATTAAAGATTCTCTAAGTGCCCCAGGAGTCAATTTCCAGGCATGTGTTGAGGCCAGTGCACACAGGTCCAAGCCTGCCCCTTCCTCTTAGATCAGCTCTTCTGTATCCATATGGGGATTCTGCATATGAATTTGAAGTGTATTTCCTGTGGCTATTATAAAATTTGAAAATATCTAGACTAGGTCACCTCTAACTCTTCTTCTAACTTGAAAATCTGCATTCACTAGCACAAACGTTATTCTGCTCTCTGGCTCTGTTTCCAAAATGTTCCAATTTCAGAATGCCGGTACATTCTTCTGTATTTTATCCCTTCCTCTCTTCACAGCTCCCCCACTCTTTCCTTCTCTCTCTTTCTTTCTTCCCAGCCCCCAGACTTTCCCAGAGCCTGTAAATTCTATCATGATTTCTTGATTTTGCATTTGCTTGGCATTTGTCTGCCGTTCCAAAATCGACCTGAGGTTTGTAGGGAAGGCTCCAGCTGGAAAAATAAGCTTCCTGCTTTTGTCCGTCCTGTTTCTAATCTGCTGCTGTTGTAAGAAAGTCCCTGCAGGGATTTCTTTACTTCCTATTGCTTTGCCTTTTTTGCTATAAACCTCACAAATATTAATCTCTCCTGGTCCCCCTTTTCCCTTAATGCCTAACTTTTTTTTTTTTTTTTTAGTCTAAAATGCCTGCCAGTACTTTTCACACTTCATCATGTCTCCAGGAATACTGGCCCTAGGTCAAAGCCAGAGGCTGCAACTTGACAAACTATGTTGCAAGGTGGTTTTTCCTCCACACTGTCTGCAGCTGTCATCTTCTCTCAAGTCCCCAAACTGCAAACTAGCCAGAGTCTGCATGGGATCATGGGATTTTGTAATTCTGATTTATTAGACAAAGAAAAAGAAAGTTTTAGCTTTTTTTTCCCTCCATATCTAGGAAAATAATTAACCTATAAATCTATATTCTTTACTGGTTTCCTTTGATGGGATTCTGATTCACAGAATCAGAAATCACAATAGAGAAGAGGAATTGAAAAATCTCTTTCCTGGAGGAAAATGATTTACAAATAATACTTTGGCTATAAGAATTGTATATTGTTCTTTAAATGAAAACTTACCTGCTCTACCAATATTGTTTGATATTTAAATTTCCCTTTGGGTGAGTGTGGTAACTGTAGTGGCTCAGGACAGAGAGAAGTATGGCCTCACTTTATTTCAAGAAAAAGCAATCTAGATTCCCTTTAGCTTATTTTCAGTTAAAAAGACATTAAAAGCACAATTTTCTATATTCTAGACACTGTGTTCTCATAGCATACAATTTGGAATCAATGTTGAGACCACTGATATTTAGGGATTGGGTTTTTTTTTTTTACAAATTTATGTGGAATAAACTTTAGACATTGCTGGATTTAGACTATAATTGGCATTCTACTTCCTTTATGAGTAAAGATAGAAATGCTGTTTAGTTTAAAGTCTGAAACAGTCAATCCATTTAGGATTTAGAATAACCACTTAGGTTATACTAAATGTTATTCTAAGTGTTTCGTTTTTCTGGAATTTTGCCATAATCAGTCATTCTTAAAACAAGTTTGCCATAAGTTTTGACAAGGGGACTTGAGTTTTACATATTCTCATCTCAGAAATGCTGAAAGTTTAAAAATATTTGTTTAGTTACTACTATATGCTAAGACAAGTACTAGGTACCTGGAATGCAATAGAAAACAATATAGACATCATTGTATACTCATAAATTACTAAGATAATAAATGAATAATTACAAAAAAGTGCTCTAAGTTAAATTTTGGGGATTTTATAGAGTATGGAAAAGTAAATACTTCTATATTTTGAAAAATGATCTAGACCATATCTAAAACTGAAAATATATCTAAGTCTTCAAGTTCTAAAAGACTATATATAGCGTCTAGTCTTAAAGACATGTATAAAACATGAACAATTAATACCTTCTAACCTATTATTTTTGCTTTCATGTGGCCAGCTTTTAGGATAAAGCAATTAATGAAAGTGAGGTAGGAGATAGATGGGACCAGGCTGAACAGCTGCATCCAGTCTCCTGCTGACACTTCAAGATAAGATACAAGCAGGGACATCAGGTACTGATTGGGTGGAAGACAAATTGACCACAATTTCCTCATTCTTGTGATCAAGGGGATTTCCCAGCCCAGCACATGCACAGATAAGGTCCTTATTCTAGGGAGAGGCCAACAAAGGGAGGAAACACAAGCCAATAATATGTTCTGCCAACCTCCCAGAAGCCTTCATGCTGGAATCCATCTTGGCTGAGAGATGTGCACGCACACCAGGAAGGACCCTGAGTCAAGCCAAATATGGGCACAAGCAAGCTGATTGGCCAGAGACAACCTGGAAGACTGCCTCCACATAAGCAATCCAAGCCACCCCTATTGGGTGCAGCTCACTCCAAGTTCACACATGTGCTCTTCTACATGTACTTTGCTTCTAATAAACCCTTTATCTGCTTCACAATCTTAGTCTCTTTGTTGAATTCTTTCTTCAAAGAAGATAAGGACCGAGGTCCTGCTTCCAGCCGCTGCATCCCCGAATTCAGAAGACTCCTGTAAAATAAAAGTCAGTCAAAAATTTCATACTGCTCCCCATTTCAACTGATACATAGAGGAAATATGTATAACCTTCAGTGAAAACCATATAGTCAGAGGAAATTTACATGAAAATTGTGTGCACAGAAATGGATGGTTAGACAGATAGATAGATAAATAGATAGATAGACAAAATGCTAATGGACCGAAGAAAATGCACTCAATGTGATTTGTGTACTGAAAGTACATTCTGTAGCTGTATAGATGGACTTAAGACTCCAAAACTAAAGTTTGAGTCCTTGGCTCTGTCTTATAAGGTGAGTGATGATAAACCTATCAACATCTCTTGGTTTAAACTTTCTCATCAGCATAATGGAGATAATAATGATATCTACCTCAGAATGTTTTCTAAAGATTAAATGTGAATGTATATATGAGAGGAATGTTTAAACTATAAACTGCAATAATATTATTGTTGATACTTTTATCTTCATATAATCAGATTGCCACCAGAATCCCATGATCTTAAAATTATCCAATTGGCAGTGAGACTATTACAAGGCCACAGCAAATGGACAAGGACCCTTATGTTACTACCCTTCATCTCTCATAACTCTCATCAGGCTAAGTGATTATCATCTCCATCAACCACTACTTTCTGAGAGTAGGTGACATAACTCTCCAGCCCACTGTAGGAATTTGGAATCTCATAACCAAGCTCAGGCTTGGAAAAAAACTGTAATCATTTCATAAATGTATAATGAATCCATGAATCATGCATCTCTATGTCCAT
Source organism: Eubalaena glacialis (assembly GCF_028564815.1). NCBI lineage: Eukaryota > Metazoa > Chordata > Mammalia > Artiodactyla > Balaenidae > Eubalaena > Eubalaena glacialis. The sequence goes on along the minus strand of NC_083725.1, from coordinate 53,123,518 downwards.
CCACTACTTTGAGGAACATTGATTAGACAGACAATTGGTTCTTATGGTTAGACTCTTTTTAAGGAGGGGGAGGAGGAAGTTGTACTATAAAACTGTCCAAAGTGTTCTAAATATAAAGCAGAGTGGTTTGGAAATTGAAAGAAAGGCTGAAACACTATCAAGTTAACCCATTGTGTCTAAGCTTGTCTAGGACACTGCTGAGATCACACCTGGTTGTAAGATCTAAGTAAGGAAAATTAAAAAAATAAAAACCAAAAGACAGCCTCTGGTTTCATAAGTCTGAAAACAGGAGAGATATCTGCAGGCATATATATATCCATATATAATTTTTACAACATCATATTTGAAAAGACTGGATTTCACTGTATATCTAACCCAATACTTTCCTTTCCTGAGCTTCTTAGTCGTGATAAGCATTGGATGCTTACCAAGCTTTGTTACCATTCTACAAATTTGGAAGTTCACTTGATCTGTATCATATAACAATATTTAATATTTCATATACCTAAAATACTGACATGATCGTAAGATTTTCAGACTTATAAAAAGTACAACAGTTCAGACACTGAGCTATCAGATAGTACGCTTAGGGTTGACATCAGAACCATCTTCCAGCAAGGTGATGAATCCTCATATGGGCAGTATAATCTTGTGACACAAATTGAGATTTGTTGACATATGCTTCGTAATGTCTTTTCTTTTCTGTCACAATTCTCAGGTTAACTCCGTACCAGATAATGGGACACATAATAAAATATAAGTGTTTCCTTAAAACATTTTCTCTTACATAGTAGAAGTTAGGTCTGTGACTTATAATGCTGTCATTAGAGAAGAAATAGCTATTGAGCAGGAAATGCCAGCATGTACATGCACTACAGTGTACACGCCCAGATACACATGTAGATTGGTGACAAGAACAGTTTAATCGATATGGCAATAAAGAGTACGCTATGAAAGATTAATAAAGAAAATTAAAGTAAAAAAGACACATGAAAAGGAAAATATACTGCTGTATCCACTGAGGATTTCAAGTCAGAAAAAAAAAAAAGCAAACCACAGAATTTTGAAAGGATGAAACTTCAGAATGTGTGAAAATAAACTTTACAAGATGACTTTAATATCTAAAGCTAATTCATCAATTAGGTGTTGAGCTTTATAAAAGAAGAAATCAAACATCTCTCATTCAAAAAATAATATTTTCTTCTACGGGGATAGATTACCTTATTCAACTGTATATTTCATTGAACACTTATTTTGTCTTAGTATGGTTCTAAAGGATACAACAATACATAAAGCTAAAGTTCTGAAACAGGAAATAAAGCCTTAAACAAGTGAGCCATGAAATTAATTTTTTTTTAAATTTCAGATAAACATAAAATCTTTGAAATAAAATGGGATGCTGTTATGGAGTAACTGGGTTGGAAGTTGGAAACTTATTACAAGGGGAACAGAGAAGGTCCCTGAGGAAGTGACATTTGACTTGAGATCTGAATTACCAGAAGGAAGCAGCAATGAAAATGTCTGAGAGAAGGGCCAAGGTAAAAGCAAGACCAAAGACTCTGAAGCAAAATAAGTTGACATGCTTGAGGAAGACCAAAAGGACCAATGTTGATGAAGTACAGAGAACAGATAAATGGCCCCTTGTGACATTAAAGAAGTTAGGAGAGACTAGATCTCATAGGAGCTGAGTAGACCCTGGTAGAGGGTTTAGTTGTTTTTTTTTTTCCTAATCCTCCATAAACACATTAGAGAGTTTTAGGCCAATGCCATGTCCTAATAGATACCTTAAATAAGATCATTTTAGCTACTGGAATGTACAATGGGGAAGAGGGAGGCGTGTTAGGAGGCCTGTTGGTGAAGAGAATAATTAGTCATCTGGAACAGAGATACGAATGATACAAACAAAGGTAGTATGATACAAATGGAGGGAAGTGAGTAAATGAAAAACATATTTGACAGGCCAGCTGCTGAAGGGAAGGGGCTTGAAGAAAAGAGAAACCAAGGATCATTTCCTGGTTTGGGCTGAGCACATGGGTGGATGTTTGTGGGATTTGCTGACGTGAGGACTATGTGGAGGAAAAGAGGGGCTGTAAAGAGTTCTGTTTGAGATATGTTAACTAAAAGACTATCTGCTTCAAAATAGATCATATGAAAAAAGTGTAAGAAAAATAAATCTTAAAGGAGATATTTATGAGGTAAGAACAGGGACTCATTCATCAAATCTTTTTTGAAAACAATGTGATAATTCTCCATATAACATTCATTTTAAGAAGATTTCTGTTTAGATACAGATATTCAACTAGAATCTACATGAATGGGGAAAATTATCTCAAATATAGCTTTCTTAAAAATGTAATGAGCTATTTCTAAGTCATCTTCTACTACTATACCTTCTACTTCTATGACAACCAGGCAATTTAAAATAATATATTAGCAGAATCAAGTGCAATCCTTTACTTTTTTGAGAATGGCAACAGGCATATTTTTAGAGCTTAGTAGCTATTTGGTATGCAAAGAATTTCTCATCAATGGCAAACTAAGTATACATTTTAGATTTAAGAATAATAGAAAGATTTCCTAAAATACAAACTCTTCTGGGCATAAAATTTTCATATTTAATATATTGAGCAAAGTTTTATGAAGAGCAGCTCATAAATATTTTTAGATGACTTCTCTATATTTGCACTGAGTGCTTTTTATGATATTTTCACATTCAATAACACACTTGATGTTAAATGGTCGCATGAAAATGATGCATTTTAACATAACCTCATTCTACACACTTGAATTTGTCAAGTGTATTTTCCTTTATTAAAGTATTTTTCTTTCTGATTATATCTCATGGGAAAATGTTAAAGAAATGCCTTTCTATCAATTGGATAATTTTGTATTTTTGAATCTGAAATCACAGGATTGTTTTTAACTCTTCTTTCCTTCTGGAAATACATATGCTTAAATCTCACTCAGCCCGCAATGACACATAGTTTCACCTGCATACAAAAGTCCCTGAAAGAAATCAGGAGTGAAGGTGATCATTGGATTCCTCCACTGATTTTAGTACATTTCATTAAGTGTAATAGCAATCCCATGTTCCAGCAGTTGCACAAATTCACCTTATAAAGGAAATACAAAGTAGCTTTTTTTGTATAAGAGAATCCACCTGGCTTAATGATCTTTACAAAATGGTGCCATATGTGAGTATACGTAATTCCACACTGCATGACTTGACTTTCCAATGCATTTTTCCTGGAAAGAAATTAGGACCCTGAATAAGCAGTTGTATTGGAAAGTTATATAAAACGATATTTAATGAATTTAAACGTTAGAGTTATTTTCAATGCTATTTTATTTTGAGTTTACCTTGGGAAGGTAAATAATGACGTGAATGAACCAGAACTCTCTACATTTGAAAGAGTGTGTCCTTACTTGATGAGTGGCATATAGTTTTTCAAGATCCAGAAAATAATAAATTTTATTATAACCTCTGCAAAGTTAACTAATTTGTTTTCTCTCATGGAGATTTTATATTTAGTTAACATTTTTTTTCCTGACACGTAGACAATATACTGTATGCATATGTGTGTATTACTATATAGTAGTTGTTGATACGTCTTTAATAATAAATAAAAACATCAGACATACTGCAAGTTAGAAAGTAAGAAAAGGTTCAAAAAGCAATCAATGTTACTATTTTAACTTAATCCCTTCTGGTTGTTTCCTTAATACAAGAGGCCTAAATCTGCTCTTGTTTAACTCACCTCTTACCAAATTCACATTTTTACAGAACACAACTACCACACAATGAGTGATCAGAATTTATTTATGTGTTCATTAAATTTCAAGTATAATTGAAAGCAATTGTTAGCAAGCAGATAAAAATTAACTTGCTATGCTGATTTTAGAAATATTTTCTCATTATTAAGTTAAATCACCTCATATGTTGAACATTTTTAAAAATAAGCAAACTAAGACAATATGGAAAATTTAAGTAAAATTAACACACAGAAATAATCACTGTTAACAATTTAATAGTTAAATCTAATTTTAATCAAAATTAGATCAAACTATAAATTCTGCTTTGTAACATACCATATTTGTAATAATTATTGTAAACAATTGTCCGTGTTATTAAACATTAACCTATAATAAATTGATTGACTATATTCTATCCCATTTTATGCAAGAGTAAACCTTTAAATAATACTCTAATGTTAGATATCTAGACTGTTTCTATTTTTCAGTCTTTAGGCTTTGCTGCAATGAATAGCCTTATATCTACATCCCCGCCCACATTCATGACTTTTTCTCATGATTAATCTTAAAAGGTGGCCATGGGTTGTCAAATACTTAAGACTTTTGAAACATATTATCAAATTGCCCTTTGGAAAGTTTGTACCAATTTACAGTCCTGCCAGCATTATATGAAATCGCCTATTTTTATGGTATTGCATTTCATAAATTAAAAACAATTGAACAAACTAGAAAATAGACTAAAATTCAGTCAAAATGTATCAAGTTCTCTTCTGTCAAATTGGCATGTATTTGTAGCTTCAAAGAAACGCAGCTCATCATTTTCTCTTGTGTTTATGAAATTAAACTGCGACCTTTGAATAATGAACATATATGCAAGTAAAATTCTACTTATTTCTTTGAATTTGGTTGCCTATAGAATATAGTTTTGTGGTGGATTCCATGCTTTCAGTGTTCTATTGCAGCAGGAGGTATCAGCTATTATCCTTAGCTTGGGGAAATCAATTTCTATTCTCTAGGGAATAATGCTTTATAATACTGTACATTTGTGGTCATTCATGTTTTGTTAGATTATTCTGATTCTGTTTCTTAAAGATCCACAGTAAGAAAGCTTGCCAAGTTTAGCAATGTACTGGCTTTCAGCCTGAAGTATAATGTAACATTAATATAAACTCAACTACTTCTGATTTGACAATTTTAAGATAATGTCTGTCTTTATGTCCATTTGCTGAGGAAGCTTAGAATTTAGCAATTAGAGAACCAAAGATTTTCTTCTTCCATAGATGTTGTGGCTAGAATAACTTACATTCAACAAAACATGGAGTTGGAAATAATTCTCTGGGTCATCTACTCCAGTTTCTGGACCAATAAAGGCATTTTGTTTTTAAAGTGAAACAACCCATTTTACTCTTAGGTAGCACAGTTAGACACTTCTTCCTCACATTGTACCTAAATTTGCTTCCTTTTTGCAATCCAACCATTAGATCATTTTATTTTCTCTTTCACATCACAGGATTCAAGATATTTGAAAATGCCTATTATATCCTCTTCAGTCTTTCTTTTAAGACATATTATCTTCATTTCTTTGTATTCCTTCTCACATGACATGTTTCCTCAGTTCTCTTACTAGATAACCTTCCTGTGCAAACATCGTATTAGCTCATTGAGGCCTCATTAATAGAGGTATAGTGATGAGATAATAAGAGATCTGGACGCATTGTGTTTATGTTGAGTGGACACTGTCTGGAGTGCTGTCGTCAAGCCTGAACACAGCATTTCAAACTAGAATGTATCTAGCAGAGCATTACCTGCAATAATCTTTTATAATTGGCAATGAAGATAATATATTCCTTTCCATCACTTTCCCATAACAAAACTTCAGTGAGGATAGGGGAATTGCATCTTTCTCTTTTTACTGTTGTAATCTCAACACCCTTAACAGTGCCTGTTATATATTAATCAGCTAACAAACATATTTTGAATTAACTAATTAATCAGTCAATGATGGACAGTTTGAACAGATTTTTTTAAAGATAAACCTTTAAGATAAGAAGATTTTACATTTTTCTGGACTAAAGGTGAAGAAGAATTCAACTAAGCTCTTGACTATAGGAAAAGAAAGGAAGGGCAGATTTTAGAAATAACTAAGAATAACAAGACTGATAGATATAGTGAGGCAGTGGCATGTAGAAAGAGTCCTATATTGAATGAGAGGATTCTACAGCATGAAGTAAAATCCTATGTGTGGTAAAGTGGTGATATGTTGAAAAGAAGGTAATATGTCTAATTGTGTATGTACATATTAAGTATTAAAATGTATATAGTTATCTAAGGAGAGTCAAACGAATATTTCGATTTATAAATCTGAAACTCAGAAAGAAGTCATAGCTAAATAGTATTTGGAATTTTTCATTTATAGATGATCATTAAAATCATAAAAGTGATTAAGATTTTCCAGTAAGGAAATGTGAGCCAAAAGATCATAGAGTAAGGAGAAGTATCCCTGTGCACTTAGGAAGAGATGGAAGGAGAAGAACTTAAAAATGAAATGTGAGAAATTATGATTAGCAAAATATTGCTCTTAAGGTCAAGGGAGACAAGTATTTAACTGTTAACTGTTAAATATTTAGTAGTTAACTGTTAAATAAAAGCCATATGGCTGAAAAGTTATCTATAGAATACCCACTTTACTGATATGATAAAATAGAAAAACAAAAACAACCACATATTTTGTCTCAACCTTTCCTGGGTTTAGAATCAATCCTGATTTCTGGTGGCAATTTTCTTTTTCTTTTTTTTTTTTTTTGATGGAGACAGATTGGAGGCTGGGGGACAGACACACAGGCATAGTGGAAGGGTAGAGAGGGGCCTTATAATACTTGTTTTATCCCATAACCCTTACATGACCTTCAAGTTGTAGGTAATCTAATCATGATAGATATATGATAGGAATATTTTATTATATAAAACAGTATCATAGTAATCCTGATGACTGTATATAGAGATGTAATTCTTGCACCTTTCCAATCTTGTAATTTTATGTAAATCTTATGGTCATTAAAGAGTAGCCTTTGCCATTTGCTTTGCTTCCTTGTCACCTCTGACTTGGACCAGCTGTTTAAGCCCTGGCATTTTCTGTTTGGTGCCTTGTTTATTTGAGGGCTCGGAGTAAGTAGTTTCTCTCTAGCTTTGGCCTTATTGAAGGAAACCTTTCAGATCCACCAATGAAATTAACATCTCTACCCAAAGATTTTTAGATCAAGTGAAAACAAAACAAACAAAATAAAACAAACTTTGCCACTCTAACTGAAAATAGAGGAAAAAAATGCTTTCTCTACTCTTTCTTCTTAATATCCAAATCTTATCATATAGCTTTTGAGACAGGACACATGAGAAAATCTGAAGCACTTAATATATTTTTAGTGTGAACGCTTTAAATAGACAAGTGTGTTAAGGGGCAAGTAGGGAACATTTTCTTTAGAATTCAAATGCCAGGGACCAATTTCAGGTTTCATGATAACCCCAGAAATGCTCTGATTGACATTAATTACTGGTACGGGGCAGCAGGTGAGTGGTAGCAGCTGGGTTAAGGCTTTGACTGAGCTGCAGAGTCCAATCTATTATCTAGTGATAACAGATAAACCCTTTCAAAGAACAAATTGACCCTTGCCCTGATGCTATCTCATGGCCTGATTCATTCCTTGCAGATTCCTGTTGCTGGAGTCATTATGAGTGACATATTACAGTCCAGGTCAAGAGGCTTTTGTCAAATAATTCTCTTGGAAATGACTTAGGAGTTCTAATATTCCCAATTCACATGTAAGCAGTTCATTTAGTATTATATCAGATCTTTCAGCTCCCTTTCCTTGGCCGATGATTATCATTATGTTTAACTTTAATGGATATTTTAAATAATGATATCTAGTGTTCTTTTAAAAAGTCTTCCAGAGAGTTCCTTTCTTTTATTATTTTTTAAAATCTATTATTTATTTATTTATTTTTTGGCTGTGTTGGGTCTTCGTTTCTGTGCGAGGGCTTTCTCTAGTTGTGGCAAGCGGGGGCCACTCTTCATCGCGGTGCGCGGGCCTCTCACTATCGCGGCCTCTTTTGTTGCGGAGCACAGGCTCCAGACGCGCAGGCTCAGTAGTTGTGGCTCACGGGCCTAGTCGCTCTGCGGCATGTGCGATCTTCCCAGACCAGGGCTCGAACCCGTGTCCCCTGCATTAGCAGGCAGATTCTCAACCACTGCGCCACCAGGGAAGCCCGCAGAGAGTTCTTTTCTCCTCCACTTTTGTCTCACTCTAACACATTATGGCTTGTTACCTGGATTTCTCTTCTCTCTGCTGCCATGGCTGGAGCACAGGTCTGGATTATTACCTGGAATACTCTACACTGACATTTTTCCAATACAAACATGGATTATTACCACTGCTTCCTTCAGATCTCCTCTCCAGTCTATCCTACCTGTCATTTCTGTCTACCCACCTTAAGGTACAGATTCCATGGTAGCACTCCCTTAATAAGAATTCCCAGTGTCACATAGTCCTTAGCATTGTGATTCATACACAGTAGATATTCAAATACTTTTAGGTTCATTTACTAATGATTAATTGATGATTTAAATACATGGAAATATTTAAATATATTGCAATATTAAATTAGTCCAAGTCTTTTTCAGCTTATTTCAGGATATTACAGATTCAATTTAACCATTTCAAGAAATATTAAATACTATCTAATTTCCTGACACTGTGCAAACTTTTTCACCACCTCACTGCCAAATGATTGACCAGTTTCAGGGAAAACACATACAACAGAGTCTAAACTTCCACCCACATACTCTTTCCCTAAAACTAGGCAATGTGCATTTTTTTATGTTTTCTGTTGCTCAGCACCGTATTAAATGTTTTCCTCAGAATTTGAAAATCTAGCCAAATGCCTATTACAATGAGCCAAATAGCTAAGGTCCATCAAAGGAAAATTAGCTTTTGCAAACCTCATAGTATAAAAAACTTAAAATCATGCATTGCTTCCTGCTTTGTAGAAAACTAAAGAGGAGTTTCTCATCCACAGGAAAAATTAATATCATGATAGAGACACAGAATAGGAACTTATTGACAGACATATAAATATGAAAAAGTAGATGTGAGTTTGATAAATAATTTTATTTCTGCTCTATAAAGCTATCAAATAAATATATACTTATATTAATATTTGAAAACTATCAAGATATTCACTACTTCTCTACATTCCTTGAATATCTTTGAGTTCTTGCTACAACCCAGTATTACCCTAATTTATGCTCTGTGAGCTATAAATGGGGAAGAGAGAGAACTGAGTAGTGCCTAGACGCCTGGCTGTGTGCTTTACATGATTCTATATTTTAATTCTTATGAAACTCAATCGATATGGGCTACTATTATTATCACCTTCTTGTTACCTATAAGGAAACAGCCTTTAGCTTGGTAGATTGCTATTGGCTACACAGCTAATAAGTAATGAAGCTAAGAAGTAGACCTGTGCAATTGTAATTGGGGGTCTAGGGTCTGTGCTTTGTTAATTACTCAGCTATACTACTTATTTATCCTAAGGAATCAGGCCTGATTGGCTAAATTAATCTAAGAGTGAAGGACATCACAGGTGCTGCTTTGAGTAATAATATTAATTTGGTTTGGCCATTTTGACTTCAAGATTTCAATGTGCATCAAAGTAGGTTTGCCAATTCAATAAATAAAAATACAGAAGTCCAGTTTAATTTGAATGTCAGATAAGTATTGACTATTTTAGGATAACTATGTCCTAAATATTTGGTACATATTCATATTTTAAAAATATTAACAGAGTGCCCTATATTTTACTTGGAATTTCTACATCAAAATGAATATGTCTCATAAGTAGTTGGACATGAGCTCCAATGGCTTGGGAAGAATTAGGATTAGAAATAAAAATTTGGGAGTCATCAATAGATTTAAATTTTACTTGTGTATAGAGCTCCTGCTGCTGCCAGGACCTGTGTTAGATGCTGTAGAAAGGTGAGAGTTGAAATACATGAATAGATAAAATCCATTTATCAAAACATACAATCAAAGCAAGAAAGCAGTTAGAGAAACACTGATTTTTGAAAAACATTTTTATGGGATGAGACATGGTCACAGAGTCAGATGAAGGAAAGATGTAAGGCTCAAAGGATAACTGAGTTGATGTAAAATCCAGGGAGCATATCGGTAAAAGCCAAATGTCTCGCAATATTAATGAGGATGAGGCCCAAGAGAAGGTCATTACATTTGGAGTCTATCTATCATGGTAGACTGCTGCCTGAAGACAGTAACTCATTGTACAACTGACCAAATTATTCCAAGAACATTAAGCACATTTTTTTTATGTCCCGTATCCGACTATAGGTGGACACCTATAGAAAGTCAAGGACACAGATCAAGAGATTTAGAAACAATTATCTTACCAGAAAATATTTAAAGTAAGATTTTTTTCTTTGTTTTTTAATGCAAAAAGACAAACATTACAAAAAACTAGTAAAAGTTAAAGAATGCGTATTGACTATGAAGTGAAGAAACCTAACATTTATCTGTACTGGTGTTCTATTGCTACATTGCAAATTTTCACAAATAAAGAAGTTTAAAACCACTCCCTTTTATCATCTCATAGTTTCTATAGGTCACAAGTCCTATATGGCTCAACTGAGTTCTCTGCCCAGGGTCTCACACTGAAGGAGTCTCACACTTGGGCTCTTTTACAGAAGATCTGGAGAAAAAATCCAATTCTGAGCCCACTCAGATTGTGGCTTAATTCAATTCCTTGTGTTTATAGACTGTAGTCCTCATTTCCTGGCTATTGACCAGAAGCTGTTCTCATCCCCTAAAGAACACTAGCTAGTCCTTGCCAAGGATCTTTTCAGAAAACTGTAGCTGATAATGTTGAATTGTCAGTTGAATCCCCTTCATGCTTCAACTCCCTTTGATTTTTCTCTTCTGCTACCAGCTAAAGAAATCTCTAAGGTCAAGTGACTTGGGATTTTATTTACATCTGCAAAGTCCATCACAACAGTACCTAGATCAACATTTATTGACTAACTAGGACATGGGATCTGGGGGACTGCAGGGCTCTTCAGAATTTGCTTATCACATTATCCATCAAGTTTAAATTATCCAGAATTAAAAGGTGCCCTGCAACTGAAAGTGAAAGGCTGTTAAGCACTGTGTTAGGCACCTGAAAATTGTTATTTTCTGTAATTCTTACAATATCTCTAAGGGATAATTATCACTATTTTCAGATAAAAAAAATCTGGCTCAAAATGATTACATAATTTATCCACATCATACAGCTTTTCAGGTCACTCTGTCCGCCCAAATCTTTGACAGTTGTATAAGACTACACATTCACAAAAATTCCAGTAGTTTTGAAATCACTTTCAAATTTCTAATTCTGAACCATGAGTAATAATGATATGAGAGGTAAACTATAGTCAAACTCAATTTCAACATTTTTTTCCTCTTTACACAGGGGTAACACCAGATAATAATAATAATACTGGGTACCTATTGTGGTAATTTTGACTTTAACATCTCTATCTACAATTTGAATATTAATTCCATGAAGGTAGGGTATTTGTCTAATAAAACAGCCAGGTTAGACTCAACTGGAAGCTTCAAGGTGGGTTTTAGTAATATTTGTTGGGAAAAGGGAGAGGGTTTACCCTCTCTTTAGAAAAGTCATGGTGTTGTCATGAGAAACTTAAAAAAAAAATGCAGAAACTGTATATTAATGGATCAGGTATATTAATTAAGTTATTCCAATATTCTTGTGTCCTGAGAATTTCACCTTATGTGCAGTAGTGGCTGACATGGCTCAGCAAGTAATATCTGGTTACAACATACCCAAGACATTCTTCAACCACAAAGAATGGAACAAGATTATGTAAAGTGTCTACTTATACATAGTCTATAATTTAAATTAGAGAAGGCAGGGAATGGTTGAAAAAGTAATCATTACTGTTTGGAGTTATAAATTTTATAGGATTGATTTTCACATAAGTTCAGATATTTATAAATATGTTTTATTTTCAAGAGATGGCTTTACCATTTTAATAAAATCCACAAAAACTATGATCTGTAATATAGATGAGCTAGTTGTTAATTAAACTATTACAAAGTCATTATTTGCCTCAAGAATAGAGTAAAAAAGAGAGACACATTAAGAATCCCAACCTCCATTCTACGTTGACAAATGTAAAATAGTAATCATTGTTATCATTAATATAATAGCTAATGATTACTGGTTGCGTATGATGTACCAGACTCAAGACTGAAAATTGTGTGTGTGTATCTTGTAAACCTCATGTCTACCGTAAGAGATCAGTGTGGTTAGCATTCCCATTTTACAGCTGAGAGAAATGAAGCTAAGAACATTTAAGTAACTTGCTCAAGTTACATAGCTAGTAAATAGTGGAATTAATTTCAAACCCACATTTGATTTCTGTTAAGAAAAGTTTAGTATTCCATCCTTTGCATAGCAGATGGTGCCCTTTCACAATTATTGTTTTTAGCAATATTTACAGCTCAGAGAACAGAGTTTGAAGAAACATACATATAGTGTACTCAAATTATTTAGAGATCGGTATATTTCTGCATTTCTCTATTTTGTTCACTGCTCATATAAGACATTATGTACTGATTTTAAAGTATTGAAAGTAAGTATGCTGCATAATATTAGTCTACTAGTAGCATAAATAAGGAAAGTTGTTCAGTGAATTAGTATAAATAAATCAGAGATGTGTAAACAGTAGGCAATATTCTTCATAGACTATTATATGTAACATTAATAATAGAATGCTTATTGTTTACAAAGATGAATATACTTATTTGCTATTTAACTTGCCTCAGCAAATATTTATTGAACACTTTCATGTGTTAGGCTATGTCAAGATATTCTAACATCAGTGGAACTAAATATCTCTTAGGAGGTCAGAAATGTCCATAAATTACTTTGAATACTGGGCAAAAGTAAAATAGATCACTGAAGAAGGAGCAATGATTTCCAGTTGAGTTTATTGGGGAAGGCATAACAAAGATGATGGTATATCAGCTGGATCTTGAAGGATTTCAACAATTGATAAAGAACATTCCAGGCAGAGGGAAAAGTCCACACAAAGACACGGAAGTAAGTTAATTTCAAGATGTTCATAGAATAATAAATAGTTTAGTTTCCTTTTTTTTTGCATGAAAGTCTGAGACAGATGATAAAGCTAAAAGAATCAGATGGGACAAAACTGAAAATAGCCTCAAATATTAGAATTTGACCTTTTTGTATGTTCATCTATATAATGGGAATAAAATAAACCTTTCTCCAGTAGGAAAATTAGGTGATCAGATGAATGTTTCACAAAGTTAAATTCAGACATTATGTGGAAAACAGATTGAAGAAAAATTGAATATAAGAAGATTAGGCAGGAAGGGTTGAAAAGTATCTTTTATTATTCATGTGATCCACACAGCTATTAGTTTTCCACTTACAGATGAGGAGATAGAGGTTCAGACAGTTTAAGGTACATACCCAAAATTGGGTGAGATCAAACCCATTAGAACCCATATTTCCTGACTTCTAGTTCTGTTTTCTAATTACACTGATATTACTTTCTCCTCAAATACTCATTTTGAGCAATTTCAAACAGTTATTTGGTGTCTGGACAACTTAACAGCTGTGTTAGAATTATGGATATGAGGTGGTTATGATATTACTCTAAGGATCCAAAGATGCTCAGATTCTGTCCTGCCACATACAATTTCTCCTTATGAGTTTCCTCAAATACGGAGTTATTGGCAAGGACGTATGGTCAAATGAGAATAAAATTATTGCTTTATTTTTATTTGTTATTGTTTATTATTGTTGTTATTTTATTATTTCCTTTTCTTCTTCATCTCCGAAATATAGTGGTTTCCAGATTTGTTCAGGTAGCAGAGTACCTAGAGGAATTATGTACCACTAATAGAATATTATGACACATATTAAACTTAAACCTATCTTAACTCTCAAATAAGAGAGTACATTGTTGGGCTTAATCTAATACATTCATAAGCCAGATTCTAGTGTAGATAAACAGTAGCATGTGCCAAATTTTTAACAAAAGTGTATTACTGGAAACACAGTGTCACTGAACTTTTTAAAAATTAATATTTGGTAAATAAGGGACATGACCATTAATTATTGGATTGGTGTAACAAAACTACTTAGTTCTCTCCTGAAAACCAGTGTCCCACCAGAACATACTGTGAGAGACTTTGTTGTAATACTCTATAGGAGAAAGGAAGAAGTGTGTTACCTAGAATTACCATCTGAATTTTTTCATAGGTCATGACTTTATCATTTTAATTTCTGAGTTTATGTCATAAACAGTAATCTCCTAAAGATCATTCGTGTGTCACCGTGTTAGTTTAGAAAATAGAAGCATATAACACTTGACTAGATAGTGGCAAAGAGAAACTGACCTGTGAAATCTCATCCTAGAGCTATTGCACTCAATCAAAAATAGCTTAGGCTAAGTGATTCTTAAATGCACTGAAACTTGTTGGGCATTTCCCTTTACATTGCAAAATCTCTCACCCCACTTGAGTTGCATTCAAGCAGAGTCAAAGGAAAAATTGACGTTTTCAACTCAAAATCATTGAAATCAGTTGAGAAATGCACATACTGGTCTATCTTACCCTGACATTGCATTGTCACTAACCAGTCTTATGTACCTCACAATCATAGGAATGATTTTGTGACTATTTCACACTGGGATGTTTTCTGAAATTTCAGGCTCCACTTCAACATTTCTTATGATGAATATTTACCAATATCCCCAAACCAGGAAACATTGCTTTACTAGGACTGAGTCAAAGAGTTTCTAGATCTAGAAATTACCTGATAAGGATACTTAGAATTGGAAATTTAAACACGATAGTTCCCCTATTTCCATTATAAAAATGTTATACCCAAACTAAGAGTTCTTATATTTTCCTTAAGAAACAGTGACCTCTTCGTTTCACTTACAAAATACCTGCCTACTTCAGAAGCATGATAGGAATATAGCCTAAAATAGAGGATTTGGAGATGCAACTGCTTCATTTACAAGTGAGAAAACTACAACTCACAAAGTCAAAAAATATATCCACGGTTATAGAATTACTTCGTGTTAGAAGAGGATAAAATCAAATTCATTTTTTCTAAGTTGACTTTAATTTTCAGGCAGAGCTAAAAAAGGTCAATGATTCTCAAAGTGTGGTCTCTGGGCCAGTGGCATCAGTATCACCGGGGAACTTGTTGGAAATGTAAATATTAGGCTCACATCAGAAACTCTTTCTTTAAAGCTTTCCAAGTGATCCCAGTAAAGACTAATGTTTCAGAACTACTGAAATAAAGTACATGTATTGATAGATTCTGTGAAAATGTTGAACAAAATATATAATACTAGCCAAAAGAAAAATATTGATTTAATAGTTTATATTGAGTATAATAAAATAATACTATTTTATTATTATAAATAATATCTTTTATGAGGGGAAAAACATAGCATGGTTAGGTAGCTTACCCAAGATCATCTAAAAATAATTTAAGGGACTGGATCATATGTTACTTGATTATCTGTGCTTAATAAATATGTTTCCATCCTTCTCTCCACAGACAATGATAATAGGAATGAAATAGTGAGTGGATTCTTATTTAGAATGTAAAATCAACAGGAGTAAGTGACTGATGGGATGAGATGAGTGAGGGAGAGGATGCAAGTAACCAGGAAGAATGAATAATTTGGAGATGAAGATGAAAGAGCTTTTAGTTTTATGGGCTTTGTTATTTAGGGATGGATTTAAGTTTAAGATTCGCTTTACAGATATTGGGGGAAAGTTCCAGTAGGCCATCAGAAATATTAGTCTACCTTCCATTGTCCTAATTTAAGCTCTCTTTGCCTCTCATCTGGATTGGTTTACCAGTCTGCAAGCAGATGTTCCTGCCTCTAATTTTTATGCCATCTGATACTGCCTGTGTATGCTTTCAGATTAATTTTTCTGAAGCACAAACCTGACAACATCATCATTCCCTGCTTAAAATCCTTCCATCGTATCCTAACACTTACTTACCCTCAACTGGCAAATTGTTCAGGCCCACTTCCAAAACCCTCTACGGTTCTGGCCTTTCTATCTCCTAGCCATATCTGTTGCAACATTATCGTGTAGTTATCAACTCTAAGAAAATAATTATAACCTGAATATATTTTTCTGTTACACAAAATCTGCAGAAATGACAAACACTGGAAGCAGTAATGGCTCTTGAAAAGCAGAAGCCCTAAGGCAGTATTGACTAGGAGAGAGAGTGACGATGAATCTTTGGCTGGGATAGCTGTTCACACCAAGTCTGTCTGCTTTTTAGGTGTCAGTTCGGTGATCTTCAGTGGTGCTGTATAAACCCAGCTGGCTGGTGACCCTTCTCATCCCACTCCTGCATGGAAGCAGTCTGCCTCAGTTTTTGGTGGGCTCACAACACTTGCTTCAGTTGGAAAATTGACATGAAAAGTTTGCCCATGTCCTCAACCATTTGTTTTAGAAGGTACAGACCAAGCAGTGCTTATATGAGGAATCATGCCCAGGAAATGATTTCTAGAAAATAATATTTTGCTCAAATGCATATAAACAAATGATATGCAGAGAAAGTTGGCACATATCTGGATCACATAAGGCTGTAGCAGTTGCAGAAGAAGTTAAATGAAAGAAAAATAGTCAATTGTTCATGTTAGTGTTGAATGAAAGTAACAGTATTAGAATTAAAGCTTCTCTATTCATATTATGTGCAGGTTGGCTGAGCAGTAGCTGGTTAATCGTCCTGACCAATGAATCAACTAATTGAGGATATTCATTCATTCATTTTTAACTAAAACTTATAGAGTATCTCCCATATGTCAGAGGCAGTGCTAGGCACTAAGATAGAGGTCATTAAGACCTGGCTCTCTCTCTCAAGACTCTGAAATTCTAGGAAGAAAAAAAAAAAGTAGATTACAATTCAATGTGATATGTGTGAAAGTAGAGAACTGTATAGAATACTGTGAAAACACAGAGCAGAAGACATGTTAACTGCATGGGAAGTCAGAAAAGGGTTCACAGAGAAGGCAGCATTTTATTCCAGCCCTATATAACTTGGCATAGTGAAAGATAATGGGAGGGAGAGTTGAAGAGGAGAAGGGCAGGAATAGAATAAAGATGTGCCAGTTCTAGAGAATACCATGAACAACGCACTAGGGTGAGAACATGCATCGTTTTCCTAGGGACAGAAATTGTTTTCAGATTCAAATAGAGCTTGCTGCCTCTCAGTTGAAATTGAAATTCTGGGTGACTTATTTGTTTTGTCTTTTTAATTTTTTAAATATTATTATGAAATATCTGCATGGTATGAAAAAACCTTCCAAATCAGGCTCCAATCCGTCTGCCCTATATCTCTCCTTATATATTTTGCAAATGCTGGGACACAAAAACATGCCATGTTTCCCAAGCATAAAGGACCGTCTCTCCCCTTTCTGAGCTCAAGGGGGCTCTTTCGCCCTTGGATGCCATTGCTCTAGTATTGTTCTGGCTTTCCTTCCTTACTCCACTGGTAAATTCTTGTCACTCAAGTAATGTGTCTCTTGGGGTCAATCCATTCCTGCCACTAGGAAAAGTAGCTTCCTCCTTTGAGCATACATTTATTGTAAAATGAATTAGGTGTGTTATTTGTTGCTTTCATATTTGTGAACTTCTTTGGATTTGTGAGTTTCTGAATTGACATGACAACTAGAGAAGATTCATGAAGAATCCTTTGTTGCACCAAAACAAAAGGCACATTTCGAACTGGCTGACTCGTGTAGATTCAAATACTATGGAATTTTTTTAAATACCAGAGATATTAAAATACAAGCACACATAGATTCATATAATATGTAAAGCCTCAAACCAAATCAAGTATATGTATTTAATGATAAAGGACACATTTAATTTTTATTTAATTTTTTGAATAGGTAATAAGTTTATAAGATTCAAAAATTATATTAAGTAATACATAGGGAAGAACCTTACTCCCTCTCCTGTTTTTTTTCCACTCAATTTCCCCCTTGCTCCCTATGGGTAAACACATTTTTTTTTTTTTTTGTATATGTATTCTTCCAATGTTCCTTATTCCAATATAGACAAATACTAGTACCTACATATATATTTTATATTTCCCCCTTTCTTAAACCAAGAGTAGTGTAAGATATAAAGTGCTTTGAAATTCCTTTTTTTAAATTAGTAATATATACTGGATTTTTTTCTATATTGGTTACCTTATATGGCAAAAGGTAAAATTTTCCTTCTCTTTTGAGTTGTTTCAGAGTTTCTGTCATAAAAAATTATTGAATTTTTTCAATTTTTTTTCCTGAATCAATTGAGTTTTTCATGGTGTTTTTCCTTCATTGTATTATTGTGCCATTTTACATTCTTTTTTTTATGGTGATCCACCCTTGAATTCCTAGAATAAATCTCAAGTGGACATGGTAAAAAATCTTTCTAATATTCTGATAGATTAAATTTGCTCATTTCTGTTTGTTATTTTTGTATCTATAGTCATATGGGCTATTGGAATATGATTTTATTTTCTTGTGATGTCATTATCTGGCTTTGATATCAGAGTAATGCTAGCTTCATAGAATGAGATAGGAAATGTTTCCTCCCCTAAATTATTTTTGGAAAGTCTGAGAAGGGTTGATATTAATTCTTCTTTGAATGTTAAGTGGAATTCACTAGTGAAGTAATCCATTCCAGGCCTTTTCTTTGTTGGGAGATTCTTGACTATTCATTGAATCTTTATTTGTTGTAGGTCATTTGAAATTTTCTATTTCTTCTTGAGTTCATTTATGTGATTTGTGTGTTTTGAGGAATCTGTCTCCTAGGTTTTAACTAATTTGTTGGCATATAATTGCTCATAGTAGTCCCTTATAATCCTTTTATAATTATTTTATATTTATATTTATATTTAATCCTTTATATCCCTCATAGTAGTCCCTTATAATCCCTTATAATTATTTTATATTTATATTTAATCCTTTTATATTTATATTGCTACTGTAAGGTCAGTAGTAATATCTCCAGTTTAATTTTTAATTTTATTTATTTTCACCTTACCTTTCTTTCCTTGTCAATGTTGTTGATCTTTTAAATGAACCAGCTTTTGGTTCCATTGGTTTTCTCTATTGTTTTTTTATTCTCTACTTTGTTTATATCTGCTCTAATCTTTATCATTTCCTTCCTCTACTTGGTCTTGGTTTATTTTGCTCTTATTTTTCTAGTTCCTTATGCTGTAAGTTTAGGTTATTGATTTGAGATGTTATTTTTTAGTGTAAACATTTACAGCTATAAATTTCCCTTTAAGTACTGCTATTACTACATCCATAAATTTTGATATATTGTATTTTCATTTTTATTTTTCTCTGAGTAGTTTCTGACTTTTCTTGTGATTTCTTCTTTGATGCATTGATTGTTTAAGAGTGCATTGTTATAAAGCAGAAACTAACACACCATTGTAAAGCAATTATACTCCAATAAGGATGTTAAAAAAAAAAAGAGTGCATTGTTTAATAGCCACATATTTTGAATCTTCCAGGTTTCCATCTGTTACTGATTTCTAATTTCATTCTGTTGTGGTTGGAAAAGATACTTTATATGACACTAATTTAAAAAAAATCTATTGAGACTTATTTCGTGGTCTAAATATGATCTATCCTGGAGAATGTCCCATGTGAACTTGAGAATAATGTATATTCTGTTGTTGTGGGATGGGATGTTCTGCACGTTTGTTAGGTTTGGTCCATTTATTGTGTTGGTCAAGTCATCCATTCTCTCATTTATCTTCTGTCTGGTTGATCTATCTATTATTGAATGTGGGGTATTGAAATCTCCAACAATTATTGTAGAATTGTTTATCCCTTCAATTCTGTAAATTTTTGCTTCATATATTTTGAGTGTCTGTTATTAGGTATGTAAGTGTATATAATTTTAATATTTTATTATTTTACTGAATCTTTCATGATATATAATTCCTTCCTATGATGGTTAGTTCTATATGTCAACTTGGAGGTTGTTTTAGATGAGATTAACATTTAAATCAGTGAATTTTTAGTAGAACAGATTGTCCTCCATAATATGGGTGGACCTCATCCAATCAGTAGAAGGACTGAATCAAACAAAAAGGCCATCTACCCCAAGCAAGAGGACTGCCTTAAAACTTTTTCTTCACCATCAATTCTCCTATAGCTCCAGCTTGCCAGCCCACACTGCAGACTGTGGACTTCCATAGTCATGTGAACCAGTTCTGCATAATAAATATTTATATAATCTCTGCTCCCATAGAGCTCCACTCATTTTCTGTTATTGGTGTCACAGATAACAACTTTAACATTGTGCACCCAATAACATAGATTATTTTTTTAATGCATTTGTCTTTTAAATAATATAGAAAATTAAAGTGTTATAAATTAAAATTACAATAATACTAGCTTCTATAATCGCCCATGTATTTACCTTTACCTGAGATATTTATTTCTTCATATTGCTTTGACTGACTCTCTAGTTTCCTTTCATTTCAATCTGAAGGACTCCACATTACAGATCTAATGGTGGAGAGCCCCCTCACCTCTCATTTATCCTAGAATGTCTTAATTTCTCCTGCATTTTTAAAGGACACTTATCAGATATAGAATTCTTCTTTGACAGTTGTTTTCTTTCAGCACTTTGAATATATCAACCCACTGTCTTCTGTCTTCTCCAAGATTTCTGATGAGAAATAGGCTTGTAATCTTATTGAAGATCCCTCATATGTGATAAGTCAGTTTTCTCTTGCTAATTTCAAAATTCTCTCTCTGTCTTTAGCTGTCTATAGTTTGAGAATGGTACATCTTGGTGAAGTCTTTTTGAGTTTATCATCTTTGGAGTTTCTGAGATTATGGAATTCACAGATTTATGACTTTCATCAACTTTGGAAAGGTTTTAGACAGTATTTCTTCAAATATTCTTTCTGCCACTGTCTCTAGAATGCATTTGTTGGTCTGATTGATGGTTTCCCAGAGGAACCTTAAGCTTTGTTCACTTTTCTTCTTATTCTTCAAAATAAAAAATATTGTCTTACCTTGAGGTTCACAGATTCTTCATTCTGCTTTTTAAAATCTTCTTTTGAACCTCTGTAGTGTATTTTTCATTTCAATTATTGTACTTTCAATTCAAGAATTTCTTTTCATTAAAAAAATTCTATGTCATCCTAATATTTTCCTTTTATTCACACATTATTTCCTTATCTCTTTCCATGTCTTCCTTTAGGTCTTGAGTACCTTTAAGATAATTGTTTTAAAGTCTTTGTATAGTAAGTCTGATAACTCTGCTTCCTCAAGCATATTTTATGTAGATTTATTTTATTCCTTTGAATGAGGCATATTTTCTTGTTTCTTTAAATACCTTTTTGTTGTTGAAAACTGGACATTTGAATCTTATAAAATGGTAACTCTGGAAATCAGATTCTTGCCTTTCCCCTAGGTTTGTTATTTGTTTTTGTTGTTGTTGTTATGTGTCTCTCTATGTCAGGAATCAGTCTCAGATTAAGATTTCAAGTCTTTCCTGAGTCTACGTCTTTCCCTGGATATGTATAGTGTCTTTCCCAATTCCACTGTATACATAATTGTTTTTGAATGTCCAAAAAATTAAGTGAGGTTCCTTTAAATCTTGTGGAAGCTACTTCAGCCAGTGGGGTTTGAAACCATGGTAGGCAGGCTGCTTGCTAGCATCTTAGCAATCAGAAGCATCCATAATCAGAACACAGAACCCTGGTATCTGGAGGACAAAGTACTTATTGCTCACCCTGGCTTTAGGAAACCATGCCAAAAATGTGGTTGCCATCACCGCAGCTGCCTGTAACAGGGCTGAGGGATGGAGAATGAGTAGTCACCTTCACACTACGGGATGAAATGCAATGAAATGAACAGCAATTTACCAGCTAAACTTTCCTCTGAACACTGCTATTGTTAAAATAAGCCACAGAGTTTCAAAATAGTCACTTCAGACAATTGCTGCTGGCACAATTGTTGTCTAGATGGAGAGAAATATTCTTGGTGCTTCCTACTCCACCTTTTCCCCAAACTTCATTTTCTATATGTCTTTTAACATGTTTTACGATATATGCTCTTTTCTTTTTTCATTTTAATTAAATATTCCTGTGGAGGATCTGAGGCCAGCCTACTTTTTATTCTTATATTAATTGTGTGCGTGTGTGTGTGTGTGTGTGTATGTGTGCTTGTGCCCAATAGAATCATTAATTTTTAAAGTTAACTTTATTGGGAGATTCTAAGGTTGTTATTCATGGGGTAATTCTTCCTGTAAAATAGCATTCCCTTTCAGTTATTTGTCTTCTTTTCTTATGATTTTTAAAATAATTATATTTTCATAGTTTGTTCTTTCTTTTGTTGTCTTTTTTGGTGTACTCCAATCTTGTATATATTTGATCTCCAATGCCTATTTTTTTCTATCATTTCTCTCAATCTTGTTTTAATCTTGCTTTTTATAATTCTATTTCCCTTTATCTCATATGCAATTTCTATCTTCCTTATAAAGCTTTCTGCAGTGTCTATTTTTCCTTGACTTATTTATATTTAACTTTTATTTTTAAAAGGGTTCTTTTTTCCTTCTATATTCTATGTTAAGTCTTATCAGCTCCTGGTTTACTTTTCTTACAGTCAAGTCATCACCTCCAGAATGTCTGACCATCCCTTCACTTGTTATTATATTTACTTTTGCATTCTTCTTTTATAGCTGCAATTGGTTTACATTTACTAACATGAGTTATATTTTTCTCTTCTTTATAGTAACTTTTTTGGTGACTATAAAGCAAAGGAAAAATATAAATATATATTTATATGTATGGAGAGGTGGTATTATTTCACATATTTTTTCTCTTCTCAGGATTTTACCTTTGATGCTATAGTCACAAACTAATTATTTAAAATATGGTTCTTCTAGGTAGCTAAGACTCCTTTTCCTCTCAGAAAGTTACCTAGCTTAGGAGGACCTAAATTAGCCCAGAGGTCTTCCTCTGATGACCACCCCCCCCCCAGAGTATACATTTCCTATTTCCCAAGATGCCTATGGCTTTCTGAAGGAGTGTTTCTGTCTCTGTTTGGGTACATTTCAACTTTTCACAGCTTATTTTTTTTCTTAACTTCTCTCCTCACACCTTCACAACTGCAGCCAGTTTATCCATGGTCCTACTTAACAGCAGTTTCTTCTTTCTTGTGGCACCCTAGGTCTCTTTTATTCCTCCTTCCCCATCTGGCAACGAGATTCACTGACTTCTCTGTGCTGCAGAGCAATTACTCGGTGTTCCAAATTAGCTTCTCTATTCATCTAGGTGTTCAAAACCCTCAAATTTCTGCCACTTATAGAACCCTCTCACATTACAAGGTGTTTGGTGACCATCTGGTATTATTTCAGTATACTTTCTTGAATTCCCAGTACCGCTAGTTCCAAGCAGTTAACAAGGTGTTGAATTGGACATGACATTACTCTCCACAAGAGGAGAGCTTTTGGTAGATATTAACAATTTTATATTTTCTCCATGTCATTGTATTTTTTATCACAATTCAATAAAACAAGGGCATAATTAGAATGGAAAAATTAATAGATTTGATAACAAAGATATTTTTAACTTTGTAGTTTGTCAACAGACTTAAGGAAATGGATCTAAACAGATCTAAACAGATATTTAAGATATTTAAATATTTATTTAAGTAAACAGATACTTAAGCATGGAACATTTTTTTAAGCACAGAACTTTTAACAAAATATTATTTATAGTAGTAAAAAAACTGAAAACAACCTGAAAATTATGGAAGACTATTTTACGACATAAGAAAGAGCTTATGATATATTGTAATGAAAAACAAAACTATGTGTACAACACTCTCACAATTTTATTAAATGTATACATACCTCCAGTAATACATAAAGAAAAACAGTGAAAATGGTTTCAGATTTCACATGATTTTTATTTTTTCTCTATATTTTGTAAAATTTTTATAACACAAAGTATTGCATTTAAAACTGTGAAAAATAATATTAAATAGAAAAACCCTGAAATTACTTAGAGACTAAATTTTAAAAATACTTTCATCATATGCAGTACTAAACATGATTGATATCTTGGGTAGAGTAAGAAAACAAAAGCTATTTAGAGTCACTTTTTAATTTATTATTTCATTCAAAAGCATAAAGGGCTAGAGGAAAAGTACTGATTTTCATATTCTGTGTATGGCTTGTGCATAGTGAACATAAGCATTTGTAGAATGTAGAAATAATTATAGGGATGTGGAAATGGTTATATAAAACATGCCTCTCTTTTATACCTGAGGTCGAAATATGGTTTCCTTCCTGTTCTTGATACATGTATATTTCCTTTCATTTATGTAGTATCTAAGGATGGAAGCTCATTGGAAGTTATTGCTCAAAGTCATATGCACCCTTAGGTGTTGTAAAGAGAGTCAGAGCAGGCACCAGATTGCAGATGCAAAGTAAAGCTATATAAAAGAACAAAACGTGCGATGATGGTGTGCTGTGTAAAAGACTGAAGGGAAAATTCCACCTGGAGAATGGCAACCTGAAGATGATATAGAAAGGGCAAGCTCATGAGTTCAGCTGACTGTAAAATGTAAGACTTTAAAAGGGAAGGTTACACAAGAGCTTAACCAATTTAACTTCAGAATCAAATAAAATGAGGGTGAAGTGTTACATTTTCTAAAGGGCTTATGAATATAATTTTTCTCTTTATTTATGTGAGAATATTTCAAACTCCAAACAGCAGTTTCAGCATCTCTGCAAGACACCATTGTACTTAGGAGCAGTGCCGAAGATGCCTGCTGGAAAAACAAATTATAATCAGTGCAAGCTCAGCAGAGTAGGAAGCAATAGACAAAACAGCATTTTCCTCAAAAACATCTTTAGATGATTTTTTAAGGAATCAAGATTTCAGTAGAAATTTTTCATCACAGACAGTTAGCAAGCTTTTAATGGCAGTTGCGATATTCGGCAATGATCCTAAACATGCTGTGAAGATAAACTCCTCGTCCCATCAAAAGTACAAGCCTCCTCGTGCTATAACTTATGACGATATTATACTACAGGTCATCTTCTATGTACAGAGTTCAGTAGCTTGAATGTGAGTGCTATTGTGCTCATGAAAAAATGTAATGGCTGTTATAAAGGAATATGGCTTAAACAATGCTCTGAATGTTCCTTGTAGTGTATTCAGGTCAATTTCCTGCTGGTTTCCAGTTTCAGAACAATTTCCTGGAGGCTTCAAATTTTTAGCACTTTCCAGATACCATTTCTTTGGGCAAGGAGAGAAATGGAGGAGAAAAATTGTACTTATTACTAGAGCAATCATGAATGCTCAGCTACAATTGAAAAGCTTAGCATGAAACAGAACTCTATGACTGCATCAAAGTATGGTAAGATTTATGTGTTGTAAAGGCTCTTGGCTAAGTACTGGATGCAGTATCATGACATATTTTACTGTCTTGTCAATTACATGATTTACAACATAAGCTTTCCGTCAGCACAATTTTTATTTATTGACTAGAGTGTCAGAAATGTCACAGGAGGCAAAAGTCATCCACAACGAATAATGATTACATTTTTCTAAAATGATACAAACATTAGCTCTTGGTTGAACAGTTATGCTATGATGCTTCTTATAGCAGTTTCTGTCTTCACTTTTTAAATAGATAAATAAGGTCAATTTCATTCTTTCTTCCCTCTGCTGAGGCAGCTAGGATAATTGCTTTTTTCACTCATTCTACTTCCTAGGTGTTCACAAGAGGTTTCTATCTACTTTCAATGCACAGTGGATTAGGTTACTTTACAGCCTTAATATATTGTAACTGTTACTTACCAGCTAGAGAGAAGCTGGTGTGCTGGCCTCTTACCTTCATAACTCTAAGAAAAGGCAACATTTCATAAAGTAAGGGACACTGGGCTAGTGAACAGGCAACCAGGGTTTTCTAGCCACTATTGCCAGTGATATTCTGCTTCTATTAAAACAACAACAGCAAACAAACAAAAAACAGTATGGAGAAATAGACCAGGAATAGAAATGTTAAAGCTCCGTTACAGTTATTAGAACACAGCAGGCAGGGCTTCGATAGGTCTGACACCCAGCATCCTGAAAACTGTGCTCATTGCCCCACTTTTGGATCTGGGTGATTTGTATTAATCATCAGTCTTTTATGCTTCAGAAAGTAAACATTCTGAAAACAAGAAGATCACCTGCTTCATTAAAACACACCACGACTTCAAATATTCTCCATTTTTTTCAAAAGGTCTAATGAATTGCAATGTACCACAGTATTTAAAACAAGTAGCATATTTAAGGCTTGATGATAATATATATCAAAATATTGTCACTGACAGGAATCCTTGGGGAAATGGGTTTATCTTTGTGTGAAGAGATTCTGACTCTTCTTGAAACTCACCTGATTGCTGTTGCTTCCACCTTAGTAGCCTGTAATAGCAATCTGTGTAGTGTTTGGTAAAATAAATAAGTAAATCCGTTCATCAACTTGTGCCAGGGAAAACACATGGAAACCCAAGCATTGAATTTTCAAGAAGTTTGTGACTTGCGCATCCCATTCTATGACCCAATCTACTTTATTTCATACACTTAGAGCAAAACTTTTTAAAAAGTTGTCTTTCTTCATTCTTTCCAATTCTTTCTTCTTATTCTATCTTAAATCCATTTAAATAAATCTTTAGTTCCCAATCTTCCATCAAAACTGCTCTTATCAAGCTCCATATGTTTCAGTCTAACGGCTAGTTCTCTGTGCTCATCTTATTTAGATTGACCCATAAGAAACATGATATTTGGCCATCTTGGACCCACAACAGTAGTGATTTTGTATACTTTAATCTCTCTTAACCTAACAGGAACATTTTATGTGGTTGTATTTCCCACTTTCTTGAAATGTTTTCTTTACTTGTCTTCCAAGCCACCACATCCTCCTGGTTTTTCTCCTACCTCACTGCCCTCCATCTCAGTCTTCTCACCAGCTCCTCCTGGTCTCTCCAACCTGCAATCATTGTGTCCCAAGACTCAGACCTTAAATGGGATCTATTCTCTATTTGCATATGTTCCCTTGGTGATTTCATCTGGTCTTGTGAGTTTAAATATCACCTCTTTGCTGATGATGATTCCCATCCCAGCTCTCTCCCCGTAGTTGATATTTGTACAATTATCCAAGTTGAATCTACTTGGATTTTAATTGGTATGCCAAACTAACATGTCCAAAACTATTTTTTCAGTTGAAGTATAGTTGATTTACAATGTTGTGTTGGTTTCAGTTGTACAGCAAAGTGATTCGGTTATACATACATATATACCTATTTTTTTCAGATTCTTTGCCCTTACAGAGTATTACAAAGTATTGTGGATAGTTCCCTGTGCTATACAGTAGGTCCTTGCTTTTCTATTTTATATATAGTAGTGTGGATCTGCTAATCCCAAATTCCAAATTTATCCCTCCCCCCTTTCCCCTTTGGTAACCATAAGTTTGTTTTCTATGTCTGTGAGTCTATTTCTGTTTTGTATATGAGTTCATTTGTATCATTTTCTTTTAGATTCCACATATAAGCGATATCATATGATATTTGTCTTTGTCTGGCTTACTTCACTTAGTATGATAATCTCTAGGTCCATCCATATTACTGCAAGTGACATTATTTCATCTTTTTTTATGGCTGAGTAATATTCCATTGTATATATGTACCACTTCTTCTTTATCCATTTATCTGTTGATGGACTTTTAGGTTGCTTCCATGTCTTAGCTATTGTAAACAGCGCTGCAGTGAACATTGGGGTACATGTATATTTTCCAATTATGGTTTTCTCTGGATATATGCCCAGGAGTGGAATTGCTGGATCATAAGGTAGCTCTATTTTTAGTTTTTTAAGGAACCTCCATACCTCTCTCCATAGTGGCTGCACCAATTTACATTCCCACGAATGGTATAGGAGGGTTACCTTTTCTCCACACCCTCTCAAGCATTTATTATTTGTAGATTTTTGATGATGACCATTCTTACCAATGTGAGGTGATACCTCATTGTAGTTTTGATTGCATTTCTCTAATAATTAGCAATGTTGAGCATCTTTTCATGTGCCTTCTGGCCATCTGTAAGTTTTATTTGGAGAAATGTCTATTTAGACCTTCTGCCCATCTAAAAGTTTTTTTTTTTTTGATTGGACCCCTACCCAAGCTGCTAAACCTACTTCTTCTACCTGTTTTCCACCTTATCATCTTTCTAGTGTTCACAAATCAGCTTTCTGGTTTCTCAAGTCAAATTCTTCAAATCATCCTCCACCTCCATTACTCCTCACTTTCTCTCACACTTTAGATTCAGTTCATCAAAAAATACCATTAACTGTATTTTCAGAATATATCCAGAATATGATTGCTTTTTAATCACCTTTCCTGCTTCTACTCTGATCCTACTCACTATTATCTCTCTCCTATATTATTTAATCATCTAGATTGGCTTCTCTTTTCCCACCAGTTCTGCTTTTAGTTTTCTTCAACACTGCAGTCAGGGTGATTCTGTATCAGTATAAATCAGATCATCTCGGTTTAGAGCCCTTCAGGGGCTTCTGTCCCATTCATTTATATTGTAAAGTCTTTATATTATAAAGCCTTATATTGCTGAAGGCCTACCTGATAAGTCCCTTTAGCCTTCTGATCTCAGCTCCTAATCCACAAAGCAACAGTCACACAATAGTTATGAATATTTGATTACCTAGGGTCACATCCCCCAATTAAGCAACTGATTCCCAAATTGGTTATATAGCAGAGTCATTCAGAGAGCATTTACAATATGCTGATGTTAATCCAACATATAATGTCCAAATTAGCCTCAGGATCTTTACACTTATGGTCTTTCCCAGAAGCCACATGACTTGCTCCCTTACCTCCTTGATCAAGTATCACCTTCACACTGAGGCCCCCTTTGCTACCTTTTTTTAAAATTCACCCTCCTACACACATACGTTCCCCATTGCCATTTCATGCTTTGTATGTCTCCATAGTCCTTATCACAATACAATATATCAAATATTCTGCTTTTATTTTTGTTTCTATCCCACTATAATAGATGGTGTCAGGGCCTTGTCCATACTTCCTCAGCACTCCCCATTCCTTCCATGCCTACATCACCCTACTGCAAGCACCTGCAGCTCCCTTCCTGAAGATTTCCTTTCAACCCCACATGGCCAGCAGTAGTGGGAGTTGGTAAAGTTGGAGAATAAATACTCCAGCACCTGAGGGTGGGATAACACTGATTAATATTATATACTATCTTCCAGAGTTCCCCTGTGGAATCTAACCTCAGTTGCCCTCAGGGATAACCTATACCCACACTGGGCTTCCATACATCCCCTGCCTCACTCATCTATTCTCCTACAGGTACCTTCTGAAATGATCTCCAAATAAACTATTTTATTCAAAGGGTCTGCTTCTGGGGAGATCCACCCTAGGATATATCCCAAGAGCCCATCTTCCTTTAAGGGAGAAGGATTTTTGGTCTGTTTTACTTTACTGATTTATCTCCAATGACTAGAGCAGAGCCTGGATCACAGTAGAAACTTCGTAAGTATTTGTTGGATCAGTGAATCCCTATTATAAAACATCACTTGACTCTACTTTGAGCACAGTCAGGGCATGTTATTGCAATAAACTAATTTACAAATAATCTGCTCATACCAAAAAGCATTTCCTACAAGTCTCAACTGCCAGTGATTCTGGTATGTTAAGTTTTGAAAAATGTGGAGATTTTGTAGAATTGGTAGATTGGGGCAAAAAGAAAAAATTATATTAAAAAAGAGAAATTTATATTATAAAGAAATTTATATTACAATAATGATTTTCAATCTTGATTGCACAGTAGAATCACCTTGCTGCAATTTACAAATTTCTGATTTCAGGACTTCAGTCTTCCTGAATCTAGATTCTGTTGATCTGGAGTAGAGTGCATAAATATATTTTTAATGTTCTCTTAATGATCCTGATGCATAACTAAGTTTGGGAACCAGTTGCTTACCTAGAAGATGCAACTCTAAGTAATCAAGTACTTAAACAATATGATATTTCAGAAGAGAAATATAAATGCCTTAAATATTTTCAATTGTATTTAAACAAGCATCAAAAACATTACTTTAAAAAATACTAACACTTAAAACATCTATGGAAGTAATGTTTTCATTATATGAAATATTGATTATCTTTCTATAAAGTTGCAATTACTTTTCCTTTGGTCTAGAAAGGAGAATGTGGAACTAATAAATACATGTACGAAGGAAAACTGTTAGCTTTCATATAAGTTAAGGCATTGAACACCCATACAAATACAGTAAAAAGAATACCACTGTAATTTTTTGAAGAGTCCAAGGGCTGTATTTTTCTTCAAACTTACGTATCATAGAGACCAGAGTTTCCAGTATCTCTCTGCTAAATATAAATGAAAGGAAAAAATCAAGTACACATTTTATATATTACATATGAATCGCCTGGTTGGCTCATGTTTCATCACTAGTAATTACTATCTTAAGGATTAATATCCTCTTGCTGGTCTGGATAAGAAAAAAAAAAGTTAAAGATATAACTTTATATTCTCTTGATATTTCCAGTGTAATTATCCACACTCAAAACAAAGGGAAGTGGATTAGAGAACCATCTATCATTACAAGTAAATTAATTGCTCTTACAGAAGCAATAAAGTTTTTACTCCTTTGAGTCACCTCCTTGTCACATTGAAAAAAAAAAAAATCAAGTAAAAGCCATGCCCAGTCAGTCCAGTAGTGACCCTTGGGGAAGACTGTGTTTTGAATCCTAATTATATAAAAAAAAAATCATCAATAAACTGATCCATGAGGATGAGGCAACAGGTCATTTTCTAGTATCAAATGGCACTTGTTTCCTAGGAGAAGAAGAAGAAATATTTCAGGTCTTCCTAAGAGTCTTTTTCTTATCCAACAGAGTCTAAGTCTGTACAAAAAGAAACAAGATTACATGAGTTAAAGAAGGAAATTTTTGTTTCTCCATCTCTCTCTCTCTCTCCCCTCCTTAGCAGGAAAACCAGTGGGGCTTATTACAGGGAGAACTAAAGAGTTGTAGGAAACTGAGACTCCATCCTTATGCACACAGACTTTCTCATTCCCAGTCCCAGAACAGAAGCAGCAGATTTAAAAGTACCAGCCTGTCAAGGACACGCCAGACACCGCCAGCCTGCAGCACGGCCCAGCTCCAGACCCGACCCCCACCAAGGTGGTGGCCACCAGCAAGCTCCTGGAGAAGCCACTGCTTGAACTGGGCTTTGGCTCCAGCCCCTTTGACTCAAGCCCCTCCCCTTGGCAAGGTGACAGCCACCAGTGCCCCCGAGGGAGGATGCAGCTTGCACATGGATCCAGTTCTGACCCTTCCGAGTCCATCCCTCAGCCCTGCCAAGGTGGTGACTGCCACTGAATTCTGGGAGAGTCTGCAGTTCACACCCAGCTCCTTCTCTAGCCCCTCTTGCTCTCTATCCCAGTCCCCACCAAGGCACCAGATGTTGCTGTGCCTGGGAAGAGGCCCGAGCTCACATCGGGCTATACTATAGCCACTTTGGCTGCATTCCTGACCCTGCCAAGGCAGCAACCCCCAGTACATCCTGGGAGAAGCCGTGGCCTATGCTGGATTCGGCACTAACCCCACCCCTGGCTCAAGCCAATCCCTGCCAAGGTAATGACCCTGCACACACTGGACAATACTCGCTTCAGATCCAGCTCTCTCAGCAAAGCCACTGGACACACAGATTGCAGGAGGATGCTCCTCCAGAAGAATACATCTTCAAGACTGGGGTAAGTAACTGTTTCACCTAATTTCAAAGAGAAGAACAGAAAAAGTCAAACAAAATGAGAAGACAGGAATATGTTCCAAATGAAAGAGCAAGATAAAACCACAGAAAAAACCCAAATGAAACAGTGATAAGTAATTTACCTGTTAAGAGTTCAAAACAACAGTCATAAGAAGTCTCACTGAACTTGGGGAAAAGCATAGAGGAACAGAGTGAGAACTTCAACAAATAATTAGAAAATATAAAAAAGACAATCAAAGCTGAACAATACAATAACTGGAATCAAAAATACACTAGAAGGAATCAAGTATTTAGTGATTCAGAAGAATGCATAAATGACCTGAAAGACAGAATAGTGGATATCACTGAACCAGAACAGCAAAAGAAAAAAATTACAAAATACAAATAGTTTAAGAGGTCTCTGAGACAACAGCAAGCATACTACACATTTTAATTATAGGGGTCCCAGAAGGAGAAGAGAGAGAGAAATTGGCAGAAAACTTATTTGATGAAATAATGGCTGAAAACTTCCTTAACATGAAGAAGGAAAAGGATATCCAGGTCCAGAAAGCACAGAGTCCTAAAAAGAAGAACTCGGAAAGATCCACAACAATTCTTACCATAATTAAAATGGCAAAAGTTAAACACGAAGAGACAATTTTAAGGCAGCAAGAGAAAAACAAAGAGTCCCATACAAGGGAATCCCCATATGGCTATCAGCTGATTTTTCAGCAGAAACTCTGCAGGCCAGAAGGGAGAGGCATGATATATTTAAATTGATGAAAGGGAAAAACCTACAACAAAGAATACTCTGCCCAGCAAGGTTATCCCTCAGAATTGAAGGAGGGAGAAAGATTTCCCCAGGCAAACAAAAACTGAAAGAATTCATCATCACTAAACTCGTCTTATAAGAAATTTTATAGGGCCTTCTTTAAGTGAAAAATAAAAGGTCATAACAAGAAATAAGAAAATATATGGGGCTTCCCTGGTGGTGCAGTGGTTGAGAATTTGCCTGCTAATGCAGGGGACACGGGTTCGAGCCCTGGTCTGGGAAGATCCCACATGCCGCCGAGCAACTGGGCCTGTGAGCCACAACTACTGAGCCTGCGCGTCTGGAGCCTGTGCCCCGCAACGGGAGGGGCCGCGATAGTGAAAGGCCCGTGCACTGCGATGAAGAGCGGCCCCCACACCGCGATGAAGAGTGGCCCCCACTTGCCACAACTAGAGAAAGCCCTCGCACGAAACGAAGACCCAACACCACAGTCAAAAATAAAATAAATAAATAGATAAATAAAGTAGCTATAAAAAAAAATTATATAAAAAAGAAAATACATGAAGGAAAACAATCTCACTGGTAAAGGCAAATATATAGTTAAGGCAGTGGATCAACTAATTTAATAAGCTAGTATGATATCAAAAGAAAAAAGTCACAATATCAATGGTAACTACATTGGTAACTACATTAACAGTTAAAAGATACAGCTAAAGATGTAAAATATGACATCAAAAACATAAAACATGAGGAGGGAGTAAAAAATGTAGAGCTTCATGAACATGCATGAACTTAAATAATTGTCAGTTTTAAACAACATATATATATATAGATAGATATAGATATAGATATAGATATAGATATAGATATATATCCATAATACCCTCCAGGTTCATCCATGTTGTCACAAACGGCAAGATTTCATTCTTTTTTATGGCTGAGTAATATTCCATGTTCAATTACTTCTACAGGGTCTGTATCTAAAATTAGAAATATCATATCTAAAAAGCATGCTGCATTAGTTTTTTAGGCAAGGCTGCCACAACAAAATACTACAGACTAGGTGGATTAAACAACAAAAAAATTACTATTTTCTCACAGTTTTGGAGGCTGGATATCTGAGATCAAGGTGTCAGGAGATTTGATATCTTTCAAGGCCTCTCTTTGTGGCTGGCAGATGGCTGTCTCTTGCTGTGTCCTCACATGGCCCTTCCTCTGTGTGCTTACCTCCCTGGGGTCAAGTTGTGTGTCCAAATTTCCTCTTCATATAAAGACTCCAGTTAGATTTTTTAAGGCCCACCCATATGATCTGATTTAACTTTAATCACCTCTTTAAACATCCTCTCTCAAAATACGGTCACATTTTAAGGTACTAAGGGTTAGGATTTCAATACATGAATTTTCAGGAAACACAATTCAGCACCTAACATATGCTATTTAAAAAAATTTACAACATAATTCCAATCTGCATAGTCAACAAATTAGAGCCAATTAATACTCTCACTGGCAGTGTACAGTTCCCATTTCCTCACATTTTTACCTGTATAGTCAGTCATTCAATTTTCTGATTCTTTCTCATGTAGATCCTTAGCTAGAAACAACCAAGGAATGGCCTTTGTCTCCATTTATTTTTTTTCTTTTGTTTTACACATTTTTGCTATCATGTTTCTTGAATCCAGTTATAATCCATGATAGGATATTATGTCTTTGTTTCAGGCCTAACCACTCTTTCTTAAAAAATGTATATATTAGCAATTGTTCAAAGTCCATTTTAAGTTTAATGTATATCACCTATATTACCAAGGAATTTTTGTTTGCTTTACAATATCCTGAAAGATGCTGGCTTCTATTTATTTACTGCCAGGAAAGGACTGTCATGTCAGTTATACTACATTTCTGCTCTGTTCTTTTTATTTATATTCACTCAGCTACCTGTATATTCTGCTTGTGTTTCAAATTTTATCATCCTTTCATTTCTGTGGGATGCATAATATTCAGATTGCTTCCCACCTAAATATATACCCATTGTGAAGGCACATGCCTACTCTTAGACTTTCTGTGTAAGACTATAAAGTATTCTATCTGATTGTATTTTTAAATTATTTTATTATTTGCATCATGATGGTCACAAATATTGCATACCTCCATGTGATCTGAAAAGAATATCTTTGGTTTTCTCTTCTCAAAGCTAAACTTTTTCTAGGCTCTGCAGGAAAAGATTTTTAGACCTCTCAATATCTTTACTTTTCTCCCTAAGGTCTCATATTTATACAATTATCAATGTATTTTTGAAGACAAGTTCCTTGGTTTCATGCCTACTGACCATATGTTTATGTCAACATCTTATCATCTCTTATTTGAACACTTGTAAAATTTTCCTATCAGAATTCCCAACAAGTTGCTCATCTCTAATTTCCTCCGTCATCTTCAGTGCTGACAAAATTATCTTTAAAAGAAAGGTGTGGCCACTTTATGTTCCTGCATTAAAATTTCTTTGACTCCACACTTGAATGAATTCCAATATAAGATATTCCCATCTGGCACCAAATTTTCTCTCCATATCCAACTTCAAACATCCCTCTCTCCTTATCTCAAGTCACATGGGAAACGTTTCCCATGGCTTCCATAACACAACATGACTTTTGAAATGATACACTTACTAAAAAAACCCACTTACAGAAATTATTCTTCTGAGAAACCAATATCCATTCTTCAAGACCCAAATCAAATATCACCTTACTATGTAAACTCAAGGAGAATTAAATCCTGCCTTCTCTGTGCTTTCACAGTGTTTTATTCCTCTGAAATATTTATTACATCATATCTAAATTGTATGTTTATTTATCTTGTGTCTGTAATTTATCATATGTTTTTCCAAGGCAATGACCATGATGTATTATCAGTGCTGTTCACAGTAAGTATGCAGTGAGTGTTGAATGAATGGATAATGTGGTCAAACTACTATAAAATATAACCAAATTTTTTTTCTATTATATAATGGAGTCTTAGAGGGTACTTGTCTTTTCATTTATATCATATTATAGCTTTCCTCTAATTCTGAATTGATAAGGCTGCCTCTTAATTATCTATAGATCTCTATGTGTATATTCTCTTTGCCAGTAATTATACAAAAACATTAAAAAAATTAGAAAAACACTTTCCATTCCTTTATGCTTGGTTTAGTGAAAAGGGCATTAATGCTGGAAGATTTTTAGGAAGCAGCTTCTTGAGTCTGACAGATTATTTTTCCTAATGAACCAACTATTTCTATAGATAGTCACATTATGGTATTTAAGGGAAACACATGGCGTATAAAGTTCAAAAAACATCGATGTCTATCAGATAGCATCCAAAAATTAAAATACATTTTTAAAACCTACTTATATCTTAGGAAAAAGAAATACAGTCTGTAATTCAATTGTGAAGAATTGGATCAAACATGAAATAAAATTTTAATAAGTAAATTTGGGAAAGTATGTCAATTCACAAAGGTATAGCAACTCACTGAGTCTATGAATGATGCAAAATGGAGATTTATCATTAGCTATAAAGCAAATACTTTAGTGATACCATGAATGCGTAGCTTTAGTTTTCATCCTGCTAAGAAATGACCATGTGAATTCAGAAATTTATTGCTCCTATTCAGGAATGTATAACTCTTACTTCTGAGCACTTTTTTCTTTCTGCTGGCAAAGTGCTACTTATTAGCCACAAAGTTACAATTTTGCAAACCTGGAATTTGATTAGTTCTATTTGACAGATAATTCACTGGGAGGAAACTATAGTATAAGGCTAACCATTTGTGAAAGCACAAAGTTATGGAAATTGCATACATATTATCAGTAGAAGCTAAGTGAACTCATGAAAAGAAGAATAAACATTTATGACTCATTTTAAGGCAGTAGTTTCCAGACATTTTTGATCCATAAACTGCTTAAAGATAATTTTTTTTCTGGATTAATCAAAAGATAGATACAAGACTCTGACAAATTCAGATACAAATAATCACCTCTATTATTTATTAAGCTGATGATCCCAGAGAATATGACTTTATGTCTGTTGGCTGAGTTGACTTGATAACACTTTATCCATGAATGAGATAGACTTACCTGTAGGGGCAGCGTAAATCAGAGGCTTCCCCCTTGGAGAAACCATACCTTCAAAATCACACCACAAAAGAATTGTGTTCATTTTTTTTTTTCCTTTTAATGTTCCTGGGATCTGTAGGTGTGTTTCTTGAGGGTGAGTGATTCTCCAAACATAGAAAAAGACGCATGCCCAGTTTCTTCCCCCAAGCTTCAAAAGAAATTGCTCCTCCTCTCCTGGGTAAAGAATCAGAGAGATCAGCAGTGGTGTGTTAGGGAAGCTCTTTCCACATGGTAGCCAGAAAAGTGGAAGACAGGTGTTCTACAGTAATCCTTACTTTTTTGGTTCCTATATAAATATATTGAAAACAATAGTCCGATATTGATAACAGTTTATGATCACTGGGGGAGGGGGCCTGGTATCTGGTTCCTGAATTGCCCTCTCAGTCTTCCCCAGATTCTGCAGACCTATCCTTTATTACACATTGTCATGTACCCCGTGCTGGCCTCTCCTGCTCACGTCTGAGTCCTCGCCACCATCCTTATTCACCTTGAGTCACCTGGATTTTCCCATGACTACAGATCCTAAATCTAATCCAGTACTTCTCAAACTCTGTGTGATGAAGGGTAAGGATTTTTTTAAAATTTCAATTTATAACTGATGTTTAATTTTGTGAAATGCAATGGAAATGAATTACTAGAAAAATGACCAGATGTTGGATGCCATGTCAACTTCAAATGAATAGTTTCTAAATACTTCCCTTAATTTCTCTCTTTTAGTAGTTATGTCCCAGTGTTGATTCTCAAAATTTGAATCAGTCTTGAATGCCTGGAATAAATCCCACTTGGTAATAATACATAATTCTTTTTACACATTTTTGGATTCAATTTGCTAATAATTTTTGAGGATTTTTGCACCTATGTTCATTAGAGATATTCGTATGTTGTTTTCCTTTCTTCTAATGTTTTTATCTGGTTTTGGTAGGGTAATGCTGATCTCATAGAATTAATTAGAGGATATTCCATCGACTTTTATTTTCTGAAAGAAGTTGTAGAGAATTGGTATAACTGCTTCCTTAAATGTCTGGTAGAATTTATTAGTGAAGCCATCTGGCCTGGTGCTTTCTTTTTTGAAAGCTAGCAATTGTAGATTCAAATTCTTTACTAGATATAAACCTATTAAGGTTGTCTACTTCTTGTGTGAGTTTTGCCAGATTATGTCTTTCAATGAATTGTTCCATTTCATCCAGGTATCAAATTTGTAGCCATAGAGGTGTTCATAGTATTCTTTTAGCCATAGAGTTGTTCATAGTATTCTTTAATTACTCTTCTAATGTCTCTGGGATCTGTAATGATGTTCCTTCTTTCATTTCTTAGTTATTTGTGTTATTTTAAAATTTTTTAGTTAGCCTGGTTAGAGGCTTATAGATTTTATGGATCTTTTCAAAGAACCAGCTTTTGAGGTCATTGACTTTCTCTGTTGAATTTATGTTTTGATTTCATTGATTTTTACCCTAATCCATATTATTTCTCTTCTTTTGCTTACTTTTTGGATTTAATTTACTCTTCTTTTCCTAGTTTCCTAAGGTGGAAACTTAGATTTTTTTATTTTAGATCTTTCTTCTTTCTGGTATATGTATTAAATGTATTCAATAAATTTTCCTCTAAGCACTGCTTTTGATGCATCCCACAAATTTTGACAAATTGTGTTTTCAGTTTCATTGAATTCACATACCTTTAAATTTCTATTGAGATTTCTCTTATGAACGATGTGTTACTTAGAAGTGTGTTGTTTAATCACCACGTATTTTGGGATTTTCCACCAGGTATTTTGGTTTTTAGTTTAATTCCATTGTAATCTGAGAGCAGATATTATATGATTTCTATTCTTTTAACTTTATTTAGGTGTGTTTCATGGCCCAGAATGTGATCATATTGGGGAATATTTCATATAAAATGGATCAAAATGTGTATTCTGCAGCTGTTAGATGAAGCAATCT
This sequence comes from Eubalaena glacialis, assembly GCF_028564815.1. Taxonomy (NCBI): domain Eukaryota; kingdom Metazoa; phylum Chordata; class Mammalia; order Artiodactyla; family Balaenidae; genus Eubalaena; species Eubalaena glacialis. The sequence continues at coordinate 53,084,949 of NC_083725.1, read as the reverse complement.
ATACATGTTCATTATATCCAGTGGATTGATAGTACTGTTAAGCTTAACTATGTCCTTACTGATTTTCTGCCTGCTAGATTCATCCAGCTCTGATAAAGGGGTATTGAAGTCTCCAGTTACAATGATGGATTCATCTATTTCCTCTTGCAGTTCTATCAGTTTTTACCTAATATATTTTGATATTCTGTTGTTAGGCAAATACACATTAAGGATTGTTAGGTAAATACTCATTAAGATTTGTTATGTCTTCTTGGAGACTTGATCCCTCTATCATTATGCAATGACCAAATAAGTTGTGATTCTGTGTATCTGCCTGTGGGTCTCTACAATTTTGTGGGCAGTGGTTTTCCTTGTGATTGTAAGACCTTCACTTACGGATAAGAAGAGTTGTTGATTTTTTTTAGTTTGCTCAGCTTTTTACTTGTTGTTAGGACAGAGTGGTGACTTCCAAACTTTTACATGCCATAACCAGAAACAAAAAGACATTTTTTAATTAAAAAAATAATAGAGAAAGTTGGTTACACAGAGGTTGAAGAGTAAAACAATAAATGAAACATTGAGGTAACAAATAATGATTGCAGGAAGCAGCTACTAACCCTAGACCTGAAGATACAAAGAGAAGAGTTTAGGTGGGGTTATCAGAACCTAGGAATTTAGAGGATAGATTCTGGATTCAAATCTCTATAGCTGGTACCCCTGACAAAACTCAATAAATCTGACTCTGAAATTGCCCAAAGAAGCAATGATGGGTCCCAAGTGCCAGGGAAAGAGCTATTGCCAGGGTGATATTAAAAGAAATGGTTAAAAAAGAAAAAAGTGTGTCCCTTCTCTCCTCCACCTGCCTACTACTCACTCCCTGGTGCCCCCCCCATCCCTTTGATATGACCTAACATGAAACACCTGGTAAAGCATAAATCTTGTTTACAAATCTGTGGCCCAGAATTGCAGAGCAAAGGGTACAAGAATGGACCTGAAGCTGAGAGAACATTGAAACATAGGATCCAGCTCTATTTTGTCCAGAGGTCTATTCAATGGTCCAGTGCAATTTATTTAAAAGTCTATCCCCCTTTACACTTTTTTTGAGATTCACATTTATAATATACTAAAGTTTCACTGAGTATTTGATTCTGTTTCTGGATTTTATACTGTTCCACTAGGTGTTTTGATTTGTTTTCTTTTTTGTTTGCTTGTTTGTTTTTTAAAGTATCAGCACCACATTGCCTTAATTATTGAGGATTTATAGAGAACTTTTTTTTTTTAATACAGGTGTTCCCAAGGATTCTGTCCTTATTAGTATGCTCTCATTTTATACTTTCCCTTGATGATTAAATACATACTCATTATTTCAGCTACTACTTGTGAACTGGTAACTGGCAAAAATATATCACTAAAATAGGTAACCCTCCAAAGTTTCACATATAAACTTCCTAGTAAACATCTCACCCTGAATGTCTCACAAAGTCCTTCAATCTTTAGAAGGTCCAAGTTAAACCTAAATAAATCATTATCCTCTTTATCTCAACAAGTTTGAACTTTATACATATTCTTCCTCTTGATTCATTATCTTGGTGAAAGATAAAACTGTATCTAGTGGATTAAACTAGAAACTAGAAATCATCTACTCTCCTCCTCCTCTATTATCCCAAGTTCTGATCTAATCATGTTCCACAGCCCGTAGATCTATCTCTTAAATATCAAGTCCCCTCATTTCCCTCCATGCTTATCATGTTCTCCCAAGAGCACTGTAATAACTTTCCATGGGCCTTCATACCTCTAGTGTTGCCTATTGAACATCTTTATTCCATAAAGCTCCCAGACTGATCATTCTAACTTCAAAATCTGATCATGTTTCCTTTACTTCAAATCTATCAGTAACCTACCACTACGTTTAGGTTAAGATCTTATCTCCTTGGTGTAATTTATAGTCTCATTTTCTGGCCTGTGCACATACTTCCAGTCTAATTACTCACTATTTACCCCACATGTCTGTAATTTTCCTAAGCTGATTTTCTTCTTCCTTGTGTTTTTTTCCTCTACTTATGGCATTACTTTTGTAATCAGGATCACACAGGTTAATACAAACTTGTCTTCAAGACAAGGTAGAGTTTACACTATCAGCAAATTTTTTATTTTTATTTTTTGGTAGTAAAATATATGTAACATATACTATTTTAACCATTTCTAAGTGTACAGTTCAGTGGCATTAAGTACATCTACATGATCCATCTCCAGTACATTTTTATCTTCCCAAACTGAAACTCTGTACCCAGTAAACAATAACTCCCCATTCTCTGGACCCAGCTCCTGGGAAACACCATTCTACTTTCTGTCTCTATGAATGTCACCACCTTAGGTACCTCATAGAAGTAGGAACATATATTATTTGTCCTTTTCTGACTGACATCTCACTTAGCGTAATGTCCTTAAGGTTCATCCATGTTGCAGCATGTCAGAATTCTCTTTATAAGGCTAAATAATATTCCATTTTAAGTGTATATCACACTCTGTTTACCCATTCATCTGTTGATGGGCATGTGGTTTATTTCCAACTGTTGTTTATTGCAAATAATGCTGCTATAAACATAGGTGTACAAATACCTGAGTCCTTGCTTTAACTTTTTGGATACATAAACAGAGTAGAATTTCTAGATCATATTGTAAATATCATATGGTATTTTTAATTTGTTGAGGAACCCCTATACTGTTTTCCATAGCTGCACCATAATACATTCCAACCAGCAATGCACAAAAGTCCCAATTTATCCACATCCTTGTTAACGCTTTGTTATTTTCTGTTTGTTTTTTTTTTAATACTAGCCATCCTAATGGGTGTGAAGTGGTATTTCATTGTGGTTTTTGACTTGCATTTCCCTAAGGATATTGTGCATCTTTTCATGTGCTTACTGACCATTTGTATATCTTCCTCAGAGAAATGTTTATTCAAGTGCTTTGCTCAATTTAAATCTGCTTGGTTTCTTTTGTAGAGTTGTAGGAGTTATTTATAAATTCTGGATATTAACCCCTTAATCAGATATGATTTGCAAATATTTCCACTCATTCTGTGGAGAATTCTGTGAAAGAATTCTCATTCTTTTCACTCTGTTGATAATATCTTCTGATGCACAAAAGTTTTAAATTTTGATGTAGTCCAATTTATCTATATTTTTTCTTTGGTTTCTGTGCTTTTGGTGTCATATCCAAGAAATTCACGCAGGGGAAGACCTTCACTAATTAGCAGGGCATGTTCTGAGACTTGACATCAGCCCAGGGTAAATGCTAAAATTTTCTCAGGTCTTTTCTGAGCATGTGTTCTTCCTGGCCCTTAATATGTGCTTTTCACCAGTTCCCTAGTATACACAGCTGCATTTAAGTGTCTTAATTTCCCTAGAATTCTCACCCCTGCTTCTTCTTGGGGCTTTAGCTGTTCTATTGTATTTCCCAATCAATAGTCTCTTGCCCCAGGCATCTGCGGGTCTTTAGCCCTTTTGAGAGATTTTCATAAGCTATGCCAACTTCTGGAGTCTTTTCCCAGCCAGACATCTGATCTGTGCCACATTTGACCCTGAGCTACATGACACAGAGACCAATCAGGAAGCCCCCAAACAGGTTAGAACACTGCAAATTAGGCTCATTTTGCTGTCTCAAGGTTTCAAAAGGTAACCTGGTTGGGCTGCTATTTCCTTCAAACCACTCTGTGCTCTGCAGGAGGGAGTGGAGCAAGGGTGAGCAAAAATGCCGCAGAATATTCCACCACTGTGAATGTGACTCTTTCTTGATTGAGTGCTCAGTTGGCTACTGAAGATTCCTGACTGATTTCCAGAGCTCTACAAAGTCACATTAACCAGTCTCTAGTTGTTTATTGGATATTTCCATGGGGGAAAAAGAGCCTGGAGCTTCCTAGTCTGCCATCTTACTCCAGGTTCTCCCATCAGTGTTTTTAATATCTGCATCTACAATGTCCAGGACCATAGAGAACAAAGAATAGTCAGATAAAGGGTAAGAAAGGTGGGAATGTGTAGTACCAGGACGAAAGCAACTGGTCCATTGGTTATTTGCTTTTCAGTAGATTGTCATACTGCCCGTTTCAAAATGAAATCTTGTTTAATATCATTTATCATGATTTTACGAAGAATACAACTCATATGGTGACAAATGATTGCTAATGACAACATCTTCCATAAACTGTCCAAAGCCTGGAGTGCGAGGGATGAGATTTCTTCTATTTAGAGTATTTTAACAGATATAGTGTTGGTCGTCTAACAGAATATTCAAGTTTCATGGTCCAATAGAGAGGTGTGTAGGTATTTTCAGTCCACTGTCCCCCTTACTCCAAATAATACTAATATTGGCAGCTGCCTATTTCACTTATGGATTAATGTGTTTATGGAAAGGGGAGATAGCTAGATACAAAGATTCATTTAAATTATAAATGCAGATAAATTTACAGGTAAGGATGCTTCTTCTCTCCCTGCCCTCCCAGAATCAGAGAACATGATGCCATGTGTATAATCAGTGACATCTTTTACTGCTCATAACAGAAAGCTGTGGTAATAATGGCAGATATCCCTTAACTTGCTGTGACTAACTTGGGAAAATCAATCTGAAAATAGGAAGATACAACTCTGCATTGAAAGGATGTTGTTCAAGGACCAGTACTTCTCGCAAGAGTTACAATCTTCATATTCCTCCACAAGGCTCACAGTTCAGTAATGATTTTTATCTTGGGCTGAGTGGATCCAAGAGGAACAATTAGAAAACTAATTGGATCAATGTAAGTAGTCAACACCTTATAATTCAACCACAGAAAAAAAGAAATATAGAATTCCTAAGCCAATTGCTCCTCAAATGCATTATTTTCCTTCTTCATTGTCTACATTATGAGTTGATGATGAGTAATAATTTATCATATATGTGTATATATGCACACATATGTGTATCATGTAGTATGATATTATATTTTATACAGGTATGTGTGTATATATATTATAATATATATTTTATATGCATATGTATATGATATACAAAATGAATATGAGAATATCAAAATATTAACAATCAATTCAGTAGGCATACACCAATTAGAATGGACACTGACCATTGCATTCAAGAAGGATTATGGAGGATCCCTGCAGACTAATTGTTATTCCTTAAAATGATGGATTTTTCTTGGAAAGGTTGAGGAGGGAGTAGGAAGACACATACGTGACTTGGGTCAGTAGGATGGAAACATTTCAGTATTTCAGAAACAAGCACTGCCAAACTGAATCTTGGCTGAATGTTTAGAGCTATATTACAAATTGTTCCTGTTGACACTATCATATATAAGGCTAAAAACATTCCATATATAAACAGAGTGTTATACTGTAGAGTTTATAACAACTTATTCACTTGGCAAATAGACCTTATGAGCCCTATGTTAAAGATAGAGAAAGGTGAAACTATTTGCTTGAGGTAACAAGTTTTTAACACTTTATATTTTAATACGTGACTGCAGTTATAGGCAGCAGCCTTCCTGTATATATATATATATGTATTGTGGGGAAGTCTGTTAATCATTCCTTGGTTAAGTCAGTCAAACCTCAGAAATGACCTAATCTAGCAAAATTATCACTGGACTTGGAATCAGGAAAATCTGAACTCTAGCCTTCACCTGTGTCACATATTATCTGCTTTACTGAGATTATATCTTTTGACTTCTCTGAAACTCAACTTCAGCATTTACCAGGGTTATTGTATTCAATTTTGTCACACTGGGTTCCTTACTATTTGTGAAGGAATTCCAAGACAGAATGCAAAGTTTTATCTCCTAAAGAAGTCAACTTAGAAGGATAACACATTTTCCCAACCCCTGGAAGTTAAAGTGCAGGACCAAGGGGATGTTCCCACCAAGACTGTAAAACTTGAGAGCTTGACCCAAAGGTATAGGGTTCTATATGAGGGAGGGGATATGGGGATATATGTATACATATAGCTGATTCACTTTGTTGTTCGAGCAGAAACTAACACAACATTGTAAAGCATTTATACTCCAATAAAGATGTGGAAAAAAAGAAAGATTATTTTTAATGACATCAATGGCACTATTATCTTTTTAAAATTTTTATTGGAGTATATTTGCCTTACAATGTTGTGTTAGTTTCTATTGTATAGCAAAGTGAATCAGCTATATGTATACATATGTCTCCTCTTTTTGTATTTCCTTCCCATTTAGGTCACCACAGAGCATTGAGTAGAGTTACCTGTACTATACAGGAGGTTCTCATTAGTTATCTATTTTATACATAGTATCAATAGTGTATATATGTCAATGTCAATCTCCCAATTCATCCCACCCTTTCTCCCTTGGTATCCACACATTTGTTCTCTACGTCTGTGTCTCTATTTCTGCTTTGTAGATAAGATCGTTTATACCAATTTTTTCAGATTCCACATATATGTGTTACTATATGATATTTGTTTTTCTCTTTCTGACTTACTTCACTCTGTATGACAGTCTATAGGTCCATCTATGTCTCTACAAATGACCCAATTTTGTTCCTTTTCATGGCTGAGTAATATCCCATTGTATATATGTACTATAATTCAAAAAGACACATGCACCACCAATTTTTTTAACTCAAAATTACCTTTATTTTAAGATATCAGAACACATTTACATATTTGCAATTTTTGTCTGTTACCTGTATATGCAAAAACTTTCATCAAAGCTTCAAGATTGGAATTGTTCTATGCCTTTGTATCACAGACCTACAGAGATTTGAAGTGAGTTTGGGAATAAACTCAGGTCTCTGAATTCCCTATTCCATGCTCCATCTGCATAGCTATTACTAAGGTAATGACAATAAATCCTTAATTTAAAGCGAGTTTGTTCACCGAATTTAAAGTGAGTTCATTGCAGCACTATTTACAATAGCCAGGACATGAAAACAACCTAAATGTCCATCAACAGAGGAATGGATAAAGAAGATGTGGTACATATATACAATGGAATGGCACAATTAATAATTCAGTGACATCGTGGTCTGTGCTCAGATTCAGCAGGGTCTAGAGCCATTGCACCAAATGCCTAGGGTTGAAAGCTGTAAACAGTGTGACGATAGCATCCTGGTGTGATTGTTCACGTGGCAAGACTGGGCCCACCTAGTTTCTGCCTGAACCAATTCTCCATCCTTCTAATTAATTCCATGTGCTACTTGATACCATTTCACACAACTGTTTTCTGTTAAGTTAAAGAGACATCTCTGTATTATGAGCTACCAGAATGATGACTAATAAAATTTGTGTCAGTACTAGGAGTCATTAGAGGTGCCAAATTTCAGGAAAATAGTTAAATCTGGAATTGGTTATCTTGTCCAGTTAGGATGAAAGCAGTGAAAATTCAACTAGCTCTTAATGAATAAGCACTTAGTATGCAAGGAAGTTAATAAAATGATCAGTTGTGGACAGCAGAATGAAGTATCCAATGAAGTTAAAGCTTTAGAGAATAGTCCTTAAAGGGCATAAGGAAAATAGAGACTGTGGTGGTGGCGAGTGGGTCTACTTCTAGTGGTATTTAGACAGCTTAGAAGGAATAACAAACATATCTTTAAATGCACATCACATGGAAAACGGAAGCTTATGGACTTTTGATCATTGTACTGACACATCACTTATATCTTACAGCGACATGATTAAGACAGCTAAATAACAAATGCAAAGTTTGACCTTGCATGTGGAGAACTTAAGTTTCAGCTAAACTCACAAGGTATTTATGAGGGAAAAATAAAACATCTTCCTTAAGAAGATGAAAAGAACGAAAAAAATTAGAGAAATTTAGAAGCTTTTGAATATTTCCAAAGCCTTTAGTACGCCATCACCTGAACCTTTGATGCCAGCTGAAGCATTCTTCCTTTTGTCTGATAAAGATTGTTTTGTCTATTTTAAAGACTCTGTGATCTTCTTTCTGAGAGATTTATTATGTAAAGGGAGACAAATTTTTTTAAGCTCATCTCTATCTCTCTTCATTGACCACAGACATGTACCTAGAGTGGAATTCTAGTAAGTCTTAGAAATCAATTATAAAATAAAACATGGGAAAGAAGATTTACTGGACACCATAAAATTAAGACTTTCTTTATTTATACCTTTTAAAATCTGGAGATTCTGTATGGGAACTGACTGTCGTTATTTTAGAATAACAAGGAAATAATATAAATGTAGATTGTGCTGAAATTAATGATATGTATGCATCTAAAATTTTTCAGGTGTTGGTATCAGAGTTTGAGAGACTGGATGACTTTCAATTATTTATTCCTTGTTTGGTTTCCTGAAGCCTGCTCAAAGTTAGTCCATGCAGAATAAATGTCAATCCAGAAGTCTCTTCATAAAATTTATAGTAAGGAACTAATTCAACATATATTTACTAAGTGTCTTCTGTGTGCAGCACTCTTCTAGGTGCTGGCAAAACTGCAGTGAACAAAACAATTGTCTCTGCCCTCATGGAGCTTAGAATTCTGTGGGTAGGGACAAACAATAAATAGACTCAAAATAAAAACTTTGAGTAATGATAAGTTCCACAGAGAAAAGTAAAAACTGGTAAGGGGATTAGAGAGTTCAGGTGGAAGGATTAACTTTATCCCATTCTACCTTTGAAAGAGTAATGTGGAAGTCTCTAAAGTTCCCCCTCCCTATTGAAATAATTTTTTAAAAATGAAATATTATTTTAAAAATGAAATATTATTATATTATTGAAATTACAAAAGCAATGCCATATCTTTGAGGGAATCACAGAAATTATTGTCACCAAAAGTATCTGAAAGATTCAGGAATATGGATATTTGTAATACTTGATTATGATCAGAGCAAGAGCTCAGTGAGGCATGGAGGATGGTAGGTAGTGATTTAAACTTAATCAAATGGTATTTACAATTATGGCTGCTATTCCAGATAGGACCTCTTTTCTGAAAAAAAAAAAAAAAAGATGACACAATCTCTGACACATGTTACACCACTCTTTTGGGAAGGCATTTTTTTCTCTGCAATAACAAAGAATATTTTAATAGTTTCAGTTGACAAAACACACAGTCCTTTTTTGATTCTTTGCCACAATTTTATTGACAGAGATATTAACTACTTCACCATCCAGAGAGCATCACTGTCTAGAATGACATTGATTTATCACACATTCTAGAAAGCAGAAAGTAGAATGCTAAAAGTTTGAGTAAAACTGATATACCTGGAGGGTAAGAATGAGCTATATATGTACTATATATAAGGAGTGGTCAGAGTGTGTTTTCTGGGTGTACGATGACATGTTGTACAATGAAGTCGAAGCTGTTGGTGGTCCAATCAGATCCCCTTTACCATCCAGGTGCCCTCATCCTTAGCTGCCGCATGGGTTGGCTGCTAATAGTTTGCAGGTGTACCCTACTCTTTAGAATTTGCCCTCATCATTTGGAAGTCTCCTTAACATAGACTATGATTGAGGCAGTTGAGAATTGCTCCTGAGGTTATGCCAACCCTGGGGGTGGCCCCCAGCCAATGACTGATTGATATGGAGGTACAAAAGACCAGTTCCATTGCCTCAATGTGACACTACTCTCCATTGTCATTTATGCTCCAGTCTGAAGCTAAACCTGAAGTGAAGCCACTCCTTTGTTGATTCTGCTTTCCACATTCCCTCAATAAATCACTAGTACAAGAATCCCTACCTCAGGCTCACTTACTGGGAACCAGACCTAAGACAGTCATGTGGGGATATAGCCTACAAAGCAAATAACAATTTCCAGTCTTCAGCTGAAATTCATGTTGACAGTACCCTATTTACTAATCTGTGACTGCTGAGAAATATGCTTTAGAAAAAGTTTCTTCAAAATATCTTAAAAGAAAAATGTTTTTAGTTAAATCTTTGAAAACCTATATAATATCAATAAATGATTAAAAACACTTTTACATATATTACTTTATTTGACCCTTACAATATCCCTGAAAGACTAAGACAACAAATATTATTAACACAATTTATGGATGACAAAATTAAGAAATTAATGTTTTAAAAGTCTAGATGTCTTGCCTAAGACTACATGTAAGGTCAGTGTCAGAATTATGGGTAAATTATAGGTTTTCATTTCCTAAGCAAAGTATTCTTCATTCTATATCTGGCTGTCTTCCAGGTTATCATTTACTGTATAAAATCTAATTAAGCAGAACATGTTGGTAAACACACATTCACACACACATGTACCTCGCTACAGTAGATCTGCTTATTCACAAATACAGCCAACTAGGTGGATGTCTTGACTATGTAGCTGATAATGCAACAACTGTGTATACATTTATAAGACCACCAACACAATTCATTTTCTGAATGAATAACTGAAAACATTTTCATGTCTCTGAAGTTATCAGCCATCCTTAAAATGTATGTCTACCTTGAAAAGTTTATCTTGCCAAAGCTTCTCTGTTAGGAGTGAAAGTACACGCCTTCCAATCTTCATGTTGTTACTTTAATAAAAATGCTGATAAATTCAAGTTTTCACAGATGGTTATGTAACTACCTAAGATAGAAAGGAGTGACCTGTTAAATCCTCCACTGATTCATCCTATATTTCCAGGTTTTTCAAGCTTAACTCTTAAATTTTGAATCAATGGAAACAAGAATGCTTCTTCCAGCAGGTACGATTCTAAAGTGCAAAGAAGGAAAGGCATATATAATTGTTAGGGGCTTTCAATGTTCAATAAACTGTTTAAGAAATTTCACTTATGATAAAAATGTGTTTTTCTCTCAGTTAGTGGTTTTCCTTTTTATAAGTGTAAACCAAGTCATTGCGGCAAAATATTTTCTGAAGAAAATAATGCATCTACTCAACTTTCTATGGCCCTATTATCCTTATAGAATATGGATGATATAGAGTTTTCTGCATTTCATCTTTTGGGGCTTACATGAAATTGGCAAACACATGAAAGAATCATATGCAAGGGTGCCAAGGACTTTTTGCTGGACAGCATGGTTTCTGTATAGCAGATGCCATGTATCCCCTTCTGCCTGGCCCATCACTTACAAGTTTAATGATGCTTTCCATAGGGCAGCATCAAACAGTTATTAAAGTGGTTGTCAACTTTACCTAGCTATACTTGCCTTAGAAGGGTGATAGGCCATATCAAGCAAATAGAAGTTCAGCATTTATTTATAAAGATCTGGGCTGACATCAACACTTTCAATCACTTGTGTGAGTTGAACTTTTGCCTCAGGTGACTGAATGTTGAGTCTATTCTAACGTAAATAAGATATAAATCTCAGCGTTCTCTTCAAAAATGTTGAGATCCAGAATACAGGGCCAATAATATCCAAAGCTATACCTGGTGAAGGAAAGCTATTTCACTAAACTGTTTCTAGATTTCAAGTTGTCAAAGAATCCTATTATTTAAAAACAAAAGAGAGAATATGCATTCAAGGGAGAGATTTTAGATTTGTGCATGGTTAGAAAAGCATCTAAAACTGCCATATGTATCTCATCTGTTTGTTTGTTATTAATTGTTTATTCATTTGGGGAGGTTGAATGAAAGGCATCAATCATAAATCAAAGTAATTAGTAATTGTAATATCATTTCCACTACCTAGTGCATATTTTAAAAGCAGAAATCAAGCATTATTTGTGGATAAAATACTGATATTTTAGTAACCAATCAGGAATGCAGATCAAATTTTTCTGAAGAGGTCAGGCATGTCCTGGGTACCTCACCTGAAAATATAGTTTTGCCCCATGGCAGCTACCCCTGTTCAAAAAGGAGGATAAGATGAGACTCTCAAATTTAACCCAGGCATCCATACTGGCTCTTCTGGGCTAACCACTGTCCCATTGTCCTCCTTACCTAAAATGTCACTAACTCTGGGTGGGACCGTGATAATGGGAAGTGATCAAAAGTTCAGCTCACTAGCTGCAGAGAGGCTCTTGAAGTGGGAATAAAGAGCCAGGTGACCAGGACTCTGGAGAAAAGATTATGAAAATATTATCTGACCTCAGGGAAAACCCTTCCTCCTCTTAAAAGAAAGAAGTGGCCTAGGAGACACAAGTGAATAGGCAGTTCTCACAGGGCTAGAAGTACCCCCTCCGTTCTCAGTCAAACTAGCCTGGCCAAACAGGACATAACTGCCCCACCAACAATCTCCCTGTGCTTAACACAAGGATATAGTCAAGACAGCTGCCAAGACCATGTGGGTTGGTGATTTCTCAACAAAATCTTTGGAGACCTAGGAGTTTCCTTCCATTTTTCCACCCTGTATTTCATTCCCATAAAACCAACCTGAAACTGAGAGAAAGAGAAAATAAAACTCACCTATACCTGGAATTTCTGTTGAATCCAGTTTGTCAATGTATTTGCATTCTAAAGTTCTAACACAGGAAGGCCCGTTGTTTTAAGATGGAGTCAAAGAAAAATGTCTCAAGTTAGCTTGTACCTCAATTTACTAGATTAGTTTAAAATTAGAAATAGCTTTTTCAGCAGCTGAACATTTTGTCCAAAATATGTCCATGTCTCAACTCTAAAATAATTATACTTTGTTAAGGACATAATGACGAGATTACATTTTCAATTCTGTGTGACTAAATTTTCTTTGTGTGTTTAGTGTGTGATTTTTTTTTAAATAGCTTTTTGTTAGGTTTGTCTAATCTAATTTATTTTAGAATATAACATGCTTATATTATTACAAATTGAGTTTTTACGTGATTTTTGTTTATAAGCTTTATATTTAAAATTCACTAGTCTTTCAGGTTCACCGATTTTAGTAAACTGTGAATACTATTTTAAGTGAAATAATGAGTTATGTGGGAATTTCAGAAATATAGCAAAAAAATGCTAAAATATCGATATCATCCTGTGCTACAGTATTACAATCTCTTCCTTTGTTTTTTTAAAAGTCTAAGATGGTGTGGTGGGGAGTTAAGAATGACTTTAGGAATAGGTCTAGGTTTGTATCTCAGTGCTTACAAGCAACATAACACTAGAAAAATCAACTGACCTCTTTAAGCTTCAGTTTTTCCATCTGTAAATGAGTATGATAGAACCCATCTTCATCCATCTGTAAGGTTAAAGCAAGACACAGTATTTGAAAACTTTGGCAGAGTGCATAAACAATGTCCAATAAAAGGTAGCTATTTTTATTAAATTGAATAGCATTTGAGGACTTAGAAATTGAACCTAAGAAGGAAAGAAATAACAATTACTGAAAGCATACTAATAGAGACACTTCACATGTTACTTAACTTAATCCCCACAGCAAATCCATGAAATAGATAGAATTACTAACACTTTTATAAATGAGAAAACCAAGGTCAAACAGATTAAATAATTCATCCATTGAGTGCGTTTGATTTAAAAACACATTCTTTTTCCACAATTATACCATGCTGAGCTGCACCTATACACCATCCAGCTTTGTGCAGAGCACTTAAAAAGATTGAAATGTTTAATTTTTAAGTCATGTGTCGAATTGTCCATTGTGGAGAACATCTGGATTGTATTGGCTGCCCAGTATTCATTCCCCTTGCTAATAACAACCTTTATTTCCTTTTGAGAAAGTCCTCTGTCTCATTAGTGATAGGAGAAATATAATTTCAGAATCAACTCCTTGATATGGAAGAAAAGGAGACAAATCCTCCACTCCGAGACCCTCTAACCAGTGGGCAGGCACATGGTCTAAACTCTGACAATTCTGGGACTTCAAATCTTTAGCTGAGGTGCGTGTTCAGGTTAAAAGTTGCTTAATCATCTCAGAAGCAATGGCTATGAAACAGCTATTGTTCTCCCTGCTTCCTAAATTTTGTCCCTCCAGAGTTCTTCCACATCCCCAGCCTCCTGTTAATTCTGTGTTCATACTCTCACAACCTTCAGGTTCTCTTAGCCCGTCTCTTTATCTTGCTTGTGGTCAAGATTCGTAACTAATGTACCTATACTTCTAACACTTTTCTGTTTCTATTTCTACTTCTATACCTAGAGTATCAGTACACTACCATGTTTAAGAGCAAAAAATTTGGAGCCAACCTCCACGGGTTTAAATGTCACCTCTGCTGATTACTAATGTCTTCATTTGTATACACCTCAGAGGCCTGTTGGGAGAATTAAAGCAGTTATTATTTGTAAGGCTCTTAGAGCAGCGTCTGGAACATAGTACACTTTATGTCTGTGTTTGATATTATAATTCACTTGCCTTCCTCTTGTGGGGAAAAAACCCTTTAACAGTAAAATTTTGAATCCTAAGCAGCACTTTTATTATTCTTCTGTCTTCCATTTGTCCATTCCAAAAATTCGGACACTTTGCAGTAGGAGAAAAGACAAGTGAAGGATAAGCCCCTATCTTGCTGAATGATTTATAGAAGGGCAGTGAACCAGTCTCATAAATGTGGCATTAATTCTTGGCAGTGACCCATCTGACCCAGTCCCACCTGCCACTTACATAGCTGGAATAACATGAATCTGTACCTCTCCCCACCCCATTAGAGCAACAGGCACTTTGTAGGATCTATTAATATTTGGTAACAGTTGTAGGAGCCCTTGCTATCATGAACAAACAGGTCTGAGGTCTGTAATTCCTGCTTTGTTGAGCTTCCAAAAATCATCTCCATCACAGGCAGGTTGTACTATGTAGGAACATTCAGTGGATTTCACAGCTGTGAACAAATTAAGTGTGTACCCTGCTCACTGCCCTGTCCGGAAAAAGAACAGTCTGACTTTACCATGACCTTGTTGGATTTTAAGGTTCCCAGACAGAGAGTTAGTCAGTACTGTATTTGTGACTTCAGCATTGGGCCTGATAACGCTTTGTCCCGTGGGATGAACATTGTGTTTGGGTCAGCAGGTAGCTGTAGCACTAACTCCAAGACCTGCAGAGCATGAATCCTATTTTTTTCCTTTTTCATTCCTTTATATCTCAGCTTCTACCCACCGCCTGCTCATTGTAAACAGTGATTTCCTTTTTATTCATTCTTCTACTTACCCATGTGTACAGCTTTAATTGGTTTTCCTTTGGATCAGACTTCCCCTTCTCCACTATGTTGCTGGTTTATTGTTTATTGCCACAAATATATAACATGTAATATCAGGAAGGTAGCATGTTCTATTCTTGCTTTTCCAATCATCAAGGTATTTTTTGTAAAGCTCTTCTTTAAAACTTCCGAAACCTATCTCTAGGGTTCTAAGCTAGATACTAAATGCCTGTGAACAGACAGACAGGAAAGGGAGATAGAACTGAGAGAGATACATTTCTTGATTCAACCCAGTTAAGCTGAGTCATCAGTGACAGCACCCAATAAAGTGTATGGCACACAAAAGCATTTAAATAAATATTTGTTGAAAGAAACAGTGACTAAAGCTTGTTCCTT
This sequence comes from Eubalaena glacialis, assembly GCF_028564815.1. Taxonomy (NCBI): domain Eukaryota; kingdom Metazoa; phylum Chordata; class Mammalia; order Artiodactyla; family Balaenidae; genus Eubalaena; species Eubalaena glacialis. Next base: position 53,069,593 of record NC_083725.1, on the reverse strand, counting down.
CCTCTCAGAAAAACATTGGAGTGTGGACTATCCAAAGAAGTTGCTAAACCATTCTTATATTTATTTTCCTAAATTGCATATTTAAAATATTATGTTATCATTGCCAATAAAAATAGAAGATGAGATGCTAATTGCATGAAAATAACTATTGAGTTTGAACAAAGCAAATGGTAGATGTTTACAATATTTGTGAACAACAATCTCTGCCTTCATGCTAGAATAACATTTAAAAGGAGAGGGAAATTGCAAGGTGAAGTATCATTTGGCTGCAAGGAAGTCATTTATCATTTTAGTTAAGAACTTAGACTGTCAAACTCGATAAATGAAATAGTCCATTGATACAACTCCAAATGCTGATGCCTAGCTTCAGTATATAAAGCCTAATTAGATGTACTCAAATAAATTATTTCTATGTAAGTTGTTTGTGTTTTATAGAATGCACAATGGAATTTTTGAAGCCTTTCAAGATTGTTTCAGATTACTCGTGGGCTTCTCGCTGCAACCCAAATTTCCAAAAGAAAATCATTACACATTGAGGACTTCAAAAAAATGAACTTTGCCCTGTGGAAGATGGTGCTAGGTATTCCATGAACCTTGCAGAGATATTGCATCTAAGAGCTTTTCCGGAGATAACAAAGAAGGTATACCTTGGGATGCAACATTTATTCCTTTTCAAGCAATGACCTTTACAGTGCATTTTAAGCATGACCATTGCCTTTTAAAACTGCTCAGTGTTGCATACAGATCCTTTTCTCTGCACTGTATTCTGAACAAGGAGATGGCAGGAATATTCAGTGTTAACTCATAAACATGGACCATATGGTTTAAATCCTAATGGAATAAATTAGTGGTGATTATTGATATTCTTCTTATTTTAGAAAAGGCTTATTTTTGTATGAATTTGGTGGGTCTCCTCAGTGCAAATCCAAGTGTCATATACAAGAATGGTTTATCTTTCAATAACCTTGTTTTTATTTTAAATAGTTCCCTTTTTATAAATGGGTTTCCACTCACAAACCCCAGAGAAACTGCTCTGAAATCCAAGTAGGTGACCCAAAGGGGAAAAAAAAACTGTGAAAAGAGAATAATAGAAAATCTATTCAGTTTATTCTCATTCACTGTATAACATGAGTTGAATTTCATATCTTTAAGGCAATTCATTTAAGGCATGGGTACACTCAGGATAAAAAGTTCTGGGCTTCCCTGGTGGCACAGTGGTTGAGAGTCTGCCTGCCAATGCAGGGGACACGGGTTCGTGCCCTGGTCTGGGAAGATCCCACATGCCGCGGAGCAACTGGGCCCGTGAGCCACAACTACTGAGCCTGCGCGTCTGGAGCCTGTGCTTCGCAGCAGGAGAGGCCGCGACGGTGAGAGGCCCACGCACCGCGATGAAGAGCGGCCCCTGCTTGCCACAACTAGAGAAAGCTCTCGCGCAGAAGCGAAGATCCAACAGAGCCATAAAAATAAATAAAATAAAAATAAAATAAAAAATTTAAAAAAAAAAGTTCTATTTGTGAATCTAATGGGGTTTAGTGATTGTCCACCCTTGTAAACAGAAATCCCAATAAAAGCTAACATAAACTTTATTATTACTCAGGTACAGATCTTTTTATATCTAATGAAAGTAAGGTCAAAGTCCAAACCTCAGGCATGATCACATGCCAAATTCTAAGCCAAATTATTTATTCAGTGACATATGGTCCAACTTGAAATTCAAATGCTGATGAGGATTTCAGGGCCAAATGATCATTTAGATGATGCAAAGTATATGTAAGGCATTTGATTTCACACCTAGATCAATCACCTTTCATAAATATCTTATTTTTTTTTTTTTTAAACATCTTTATTGAAGTATAATTGCTTTACAATGGTGTGCTAGCTTCTGCTTTACAACAAAGTGAATCAGTTACACATATACATATGTTGCCATATCTCTTCCCTCTTGCATCTCCCTCCCTCCCACCCTCCCTATCCCACCCCTCTAGGTGGTCACAAAGCACCGAGCTGATCTCCCTGTGCTATGCGGCTGCTTCCCACTAGTTATCTATTTTACATTTGGTAGTGTATATATGTCCATGACACTCTCTCACCCTGTCACATCTCACCCCTCCCCCTCCCCATATCCTCAAGTCCATTCTCTAGTAGGTCTGTGTCTTTATTCCCATCTTGCCACTAGGTTCTTCATGACCTCTTTTTTTTTTTTTTTTTTCCCTTAGATTCCATATATATGTGTTAGCATACTGTATTTGTTTTTCTCTTTCTGACTTACTTCACTCTGTATGACAGACTCTAACTCCATCCACCTCATTACAAACACCTCCATTTCATTTCTTTTTATGGCTGAGTAATATTCCATTGTATATATGTGCCACATCTTCTTTATCCATTCATCCGATGATGGACACCTAGGTTGCTTCCATGTCCTGGCTATTGTAAACAGAGCTGCAATGAATATTTTGGTACATGACTCTTTCTGAATTATGGTTTTCTCAGGGTATATGCCCAGTAGTGGGATTGCTGGGTCATATGGTAGTTCTATTTTTAGTTTTTTAAGGAATCTCCATACTGTTCTCCATAGTGGCTGTATCAATTTACATTCCCACCAACAGTGCAAGAGTGTTCCCTTTTCTCCACACCCTCTCCAGCATTTATTGTTTCTAGATTTTTTGATGATGGCCATTCTGACCGGTGTGAGATGATACCTCATTGTAGTTTTGATTTGCATTTCTCTAATGATTAATGATGTTGAGCATTCTTTCATGTGTCTGTTGGCAATCTGTATCTCTTCTTTGGAGAAATGTCTATTTAGGTCTTCTGCCCATTTTTGGATTGGGTTGTTTGTTTTTTTGTTACTGAGCTGCATGAGCTGCTTGTAAATCTTGGAGATTAATCCTTTGTCCGTTGCTTCATTTGCAAATATTTTCTCCCATTCTCAGGGTTGTCTTTTGGTCTTGTTTATGGTTTCCTTTGCTGTGCAAAAGCTTTTAAGTTTCATTAGGTCCCATTTGTTTATTTGTGTTTTTATTTCCATTTCTCTAGGACCTGGGTCAAAAAGGATCTTGCTGTGACTTATGTCATACAGTGTTCTGCCTATGTTTTCCTCTAAGAGTTTGATAGTGTCTGGCCTTACACTTAGGTCTTTAATCCATTTTGAGTTTATTTTTGTGTATGGTGTTAGGGAGTGTTCTAATTTCATACTTTTACATGTACCTGTCCAATTTTCCCAGCACCACTTATTGAAGAGGCTGTCTTTTCTCCACTGTATATGCTTGCCTCCTTTATCAAAGATAAGGTGACCATATGTGCGTGGGCTTATCTCTGGGCTTTCTATCCTGTTCCATTGATCTATATTTCTGTTTTTGTGCCAGTACCAAACTGTCTTGATTACTGTAGCTTTGTAATATAGTCTGAAGTCAGGGAGCCTGATTCCTCCAGCTCCATTTTTCGTTCTCAAGATTGCTTTGGCTATTCGGGGTCTTTTGTGTTTCCATACAAATTGTGAAATTTTTTGTTCTACTTCTGTGAAAAATGCCAGTGGTAGTTTGATAGGGATTGCATTGAATCTGTAGATTGCTTTGGGTAGCAGAGTCATTTTCACAATGTTGATTCTTCCAATCCAAGAACATGGTATATCTCTCCATCTATTTGTATCATCTTTAATTTCTTTCATCAGTGTCCTATAATTTTCTGCATACAGGTCTTTTGTCTCCTTAGGTAGGTTTATTCCTAGGTATTTTATTCTTTTTGTTGCAGTGGTAAATGGGAGTGTTTTCTTAATTTCACTTTCAGATTTTTCATCATTAGTATACAGGAATGCAAGAGATTTCTGTGCATTAATTTTGTATCCTGCTACTTTACCAAATTCATTGATTAGCTCTAGTAGTTTTCTGGTAGCATCTTTTGGATTCTCTATGTATAGTATCATGTCATCTGCAAACAGTGACAGCTTTACTTCTTCTTTTCCGATTTGGATTCCTTTTATTTCTTTTTCTTCTCTGATTGCTGTGGCTAACACTTCCAAAACTATGTTGAATAATAGTGGTGAGAGTGGGCAACCTTGTCTTGTTCCTGATCTTAGTGGAAATGGTTTCAGTTTTTCACCATTGAGGACAATGTTGGCTGTGGGTTTGTCATATACGGCCTTTATTATGTTGAGGAAAGTTCCCTCTATGCCTACTTTCTGCAGGACTTTTATCATAAATGGGTGTTGAATTTTGTCGAAAGCTTTCTCTGCATCTATTGAGATGATCATATGGTTTTTCTCCTTCAATTTGTTAATATGATGTATCACGTTGATTGATTTGCGTATATTGAAGAATCCTTGCATTCCTGGAATAAACCCCACTTGATCATGGTGTATGATCCTTTTAATGTGCTGTTGGATTCTGTTTGCTAGTATTTTGTTGAGGATTTTTGCATCTATGTTCATCAGTGATATTGGCCTGTAGTTTTCTTTCTTTGTGACATCTTTGTCTGGTTTTGGTATCAGGGTGATGGTGGCCTCGTAGAATGAGTTGGGGAGTGTTCCTCCCTCTGCAATATTTTGGAAGAGTTTGAGAAGGATAGGTGTTAGCTCTTCTCTAAATGTTTGATAGAATTCGCCTGTGAAGCCATCTGGTCCTGGGCTTTTGTGTGTTGGAAGATTTTTAATCACAGTTTCAATTTCAGTGCTTGTGATTGGTCTGTTCATATTTTCTATTTCTTCCTGGTTCAGTCTCGGCAGGTTGTGCATTTCTAAGAATCTGTCCATTTCTTCCAGGTTGTCCATTTTATTAGCATAGAGTTGCTTGTAGTAATCTCTTATGATCGTTTGTATTTCTGCAGTGTCAGTGGTTACTTCTCCTTTTTCATTTCTAATTCTATTAATTTGAGTCTTCTCCTTTTTTCTCTTGATGGGTCTGGCTAATGGTTTATCAATTTTGTTTATCTTCTCAAAGAACCAGCTTTTAGTTTCATTGATTTTTGCTATTGTTTCCTTCATTTCTTTTTCATTTATTTCTGATCTGATCTTTATGATTTCTTTCCTTCTGCTAGCTTTGGGTTTTTTTTGTTCTTCTTTCTCTAATTGCTTTAGGTGCAAGGTTAGGTTGTTTATTCGAGATGTTTCCTGTTTCTTGATGTAGGCTTGTATTGCTATAAACTTCCCTCTTAGAACTGCTTTTGCTGCATCCCATAGGTTTTGGATCGTCGTGTCTCCATTGTCATTTGTTTCTAGGTATTTTTTGATTTCCCCTTTGATTTCTTCAGTGATCACTTGGTTATTAAGTAGTGTATTGTGTAGCCTCCATGTGTTTGTATTTTTTACAGATCTTTTCCTGTAATTGATATCTAGTCTCATAGCGTTGTGGTCGGAAAAGATACTTGATACGATTTCAATTTTTTTAAATTTACCAAGGCTTGATTTGTGACCCAAGATATGATCTATCCTGGAGAATGTTCCATGAGCACTTGAGAAAAATGTGTATTCTGTTGTTTTTGGGTGGAATGTCCTATAAATATCAATTAAGTCCATCTTGTTTAATGTATCATTTAAAGCTTGTGTTTCCTTATTTATTTTCATTTTGGATGATCTGTCCATTGGTGAAAGTGGGGTGTTAAAGTCCCCTACTATGATTGTGTTACTGTCGATTTCCCCTTTTATGGCTGTTAGTATTTGCCTTATGTATTGAGGTGCTCCTATGTTGGGTGCATAAATATTTACAATTGTTATACCTTCCTCTTGGATCGATCCCTTGATCATTATATAGTGTCCGTCTTTGTCTCTTGTAATTGTCTTTATTTTAAAGTCTATTTTGTCTGATATGAGAATTGCTACTCCAGCTTTCTTTTGATCTCCATTTGCATGGAATATCTTTTTCCATCCCCTCACTTTCAGTCTGTATGTGTCTCTAGGTCTGAAGTGGGTCTCTTGTAGACAGCATATATATGGGTCTTGTTTTTGTATCCATTCAGCCAGTCTGTGTCTTTTGGTGGGAGCATTTAATCCATTTACATTTAAGGTAATTATTGATATGTATGTTCCTATTCCCATTTTCTTAAATGTTTTGGGTTTGTTATTGTAGGTGTTTTCCTTCTCTTGTGTTTCTTGCCTAGAGAAGTTCCTTTAGCATTTGTTGTAAAGCTGGTTTGGTGGTGCTGAACTCTCTCAGCTTTTGCTTGTCTGTAAAGGTTTTAATTTCTCCATCAAATCTGAATGAGATCCTTGCTGGGTAGAGTAATCTTAGTTGTAGGTTTTTCTCCTTCATCACTTTAAGTATATCCTGCCACTCCCTTCTGGCTTGCAGCGTTTCTGCTGAAAGATCAGCTGTTAACCTTATGGGGATGCCCTTGTGTGTTATCTGTTGTTTTTCCCTTGCTGCTTTTAATATGTTTTCTTTATATTTAATTTTTGATAGTTTGATTAATATGTGTCTTGGTGTGTTTCTCCTTGGATTTATCCTGTATGGGACTCTCTGTGCTTCCAGGACTTGATTAACTATTTCCTTTCCCATATTAGGGAAGTTTTCAACTATAATCTCTTCAAATATTTTCTCAGTCCCTTTCTTTTTCTCTTCTTCTTCTGGGACCCCTATAATTCGAATGTTGGTGCGTTTAATGTTGTCCCAGAGGTCTCTGAGACTGTCCTCAGTTCTTTTCATTCTTTTTTCTTTATTCTGCTCTGCAGTAGTTATTTCCACCATTTTATCTTCCAGGTCACTTATCCGTTCTTCTGCCTCAGTTATTCTGCTATTGATCCCATCTAGAGTATTTTTAATTTCATTTATTGTGCTTGTCATCGTTTCTTGGTTCCTCTTTAGTTCTTCTACGTCCTTGTTAAATGTTTCTTGCATTTTGTCTATTCTATTTCCAAGACTTTGGATCATCCTTACTATCATTATTCTGAATTCTTTTTCAGGTAGACTACCTATTTCCTCTTCATTTGTTAGGTCTGGTGTGTTTTGACCCTGCTCCTTCATCTGCTGTGTGTTTTTCTGTCTTCTCATTTTGCTTATCTTACTGTGTTTGGGGTCTCCTTTTCACAGGCTGCAGGTTCGTAGTTCCCGTTGTTTTTGGTATCTGTCCCCAGTGGCTAAGGTTGGTTCAGTGGGTTGTGTAGGTTTCCTGGTGGAGGGAACTAGTGCCTGTGTTCTGGTGGATGAGGCTGGATGTTGTCTTTCTGGTGGGTTCGTCCACGTCTGGTGGTGTGTTTTGGGGTGTCTGTGGCCTTATTATGATTTTAGGCAGCCTCTCTGTTAATGGATGGGGCTGTGTTCCTCTCTTGCTAGTTGTTTGGCATAGGGTGTCCAGCACTGTAGCTTGCTGGTCGTTGAGTGAAGCTGGGTCTTGATGTTGAGATGGAGATCTGTGAGAGATTTTCGCCGTTTGGTATTATGTGGAGCTGGGAGGTCTCTTGTGGACCAGTGTCCTGAAGTTGGCTCTCCCACCTCAGAGGCACAGCCCTGATGCCTGGCTGGAGCACCAAGAGCCTTTCATCCACACGGCTCAGAATAAAAGGGAGAAAAAATGGAAAGAAAGAAAAAAAGAGGATAAAATAAAATAAAATAAAGCAATTATAATAAAAAATAAGAAAAAAAATTATTAAGAGTAAATTTATTAAGAAAAAAATTTTTTTTTAATTTTTAAAAATAGATTTATTAATTTTTATACTAAAAATAAGAAAAAAATTATTTAGAAAAAATTTATTAAGAAAAAAAATTTTTTAATTTTTTACAATAAAAAATATGAAAAAACTTATTAAAAATTTTTTTTAAAAATAGAAAATAAGGAAAAAATTATTAAGAAAACATTTATTAGGGGAAAAAAAAAAAAACAAAAAAAAAAAACAAAAAAAAAAACGGACGGACCTAACCCTAGGACTAACGGTGAGAGCAAAGCTATACAGACAAAATCTCACCCAGAAGCATACACATCTACACTCACAAAAAAAAGGAAAAGGGGAAAAGTTAATATATCCTGCTCCCAAAGTCCATCTCCTAAATTTGGGATGATTCGTTGTCTATTCAGGTATTCAACAGATGCAGGCACATCAAGTTGTTTGTGGAGCTTTAATCCGCTGCTTCTGAGGCTGCTGGGAGAGATTTCCCTTTCTCTTCTTTGTTCGTACAGCTCCCGGGGTTCAGCTTTGGATTTGGACCCGCCTCTGCATGTAGGTCGCCTGAGGGCGTCTGTTCCCCGCCCAGACAGAACGGTGTTAAAGGAGCAGCTGATTCCGGGGCTCTGGCTCAGTCAGGCTGGGGGGGAGGGAGCGGTATGGAGAAGGCGGGGCGAGCCTGCGGCGGCAGAAGCCGGCGTGACGTTGCAGCAGCCTGAGGCGCGCCGTGCGCTCTCCCGGGGAAGTTGTCCCCGGATTACGGGAGCCTGGCCGTGGCGGGCTGCACAGGCTCCCGGGAGGGGCGGTGTGTAGAATGACCTGTGCTCGCCCACAGGCTGTTTGGTGGGGGCAGCAGCAGCCTTAGCGTCTCATGCCCGTCTCTGGGGTCCGCGCTGATAGCCGCGGCTCGCGCCCGTCTCTGGAGTTCGTTTAAGTGGCGCTCTGAATCCCCTCTCCTTGCACGCCGCGAAACAAAGAGGCAAGAAAAAGTCTCCTGCCTCTTCGGCAGCTGCAGACTTTTTCTCGTGCACCCTCCCGGCTAGTTGTGGTGCGCTAGACCCTTCAGACTGTGTTCACGCAGCCAACCCCAGTCCTCTCCCTGGGATCCGACTGAAGCCCGCGCCTCAGCTCCCAGCCCCCGCCCGCCCCGGCGGGTGAGCAGACAAGCCTCTCGGGCTGGTGAGTGCTGCTCGGCGCCGAGCCTCTGTGCGGGAATCTCTCCGTTTTTCCCTCTGCGTCCCTGTCGCTGTGGGATCCGCGCTGATAGCCGTGGCTCGCGCCCGTCTCTGGAGCTCGTTTAGGCGGCGCTCTGAATCCCCTCTCCTTGCGCGCCGCGAAACAAAGAGGCAAGAAAAATTCTCTTGCCTCTTTGGCAGCCGCAGTCTTTTTCCCGGACTCCCTCCCGGCTAGCACCGAAGCCCGAGCCCCAGCTCCCAGGCCCCGCCCGCCCCGGCGGCTGAGCAGACAAGCCTCTCGGGCTGGTGAGTGCTGGTCGGCACCGCTCCTCTGTGCGGGAATCTCCGCTTTGCCCTCCGCACCAATGTGGCTGCGCTCTCCTCCGTGGCTCCGAAGCTTCCCCCCTCTGCTACCCGCAGTCTCTGCCCACGAAGGGGCTTCCTAGTGTGTGGAAACCTTTCCTCCTTCACAGCTCCCTCCCACTGGTGCAGGTCCCGTCCCTATTCTTTTGTCTCTGTTATTTCTTTTTTCTTTTGCCCTACCCAAGTACGTGGGGATTTTCTTGCCTTTTGGGAGGTCTGACGTCTTCTGCCAGCGTTCAGTGGGTGTTCTGTAGGAGCAGTTCCACGTGTAGATGTATTTCTCATGTATCTGTGGGGAGGAAGGTGATCTCCGCGTCTTACTCTTCCGCCATCTTGCCCCTCCCCCCTCATAAATATCTTATTGATCAAATATATTGTGGACTTTTTTATTAGTATTGCTTAAATATAGTATGGGATTTATAAAATGCAATTATAATATTAAATCATGTGATTAATTTAGCTTCTTTATATTGTGAGGAGCAATATAATTTGGTAATCTGGACAAGATTGCAAGAAAAATCAATGAAGCCTACCCAAATCTAGCTCCTAGATTAGTATGCAAAAATAAATATGACATTTCACTACTATACAGACCACTAAGTGTAAAAGGAAGATGGTGAAATGGAAAAAGTCAAAGTATCTAAATTCAAATCTAGTTGATACTTATTAGCTTCATTCTAGTTGACTAGTCATTTACTCTGAGCCCTAGGTCCATATTTTATTTTAATTATTTATTTTTTAACATTTTTATTGGAGTATAATTGCTTTACAATGGTGTGTTAGTTTCTGCTTTATAACACAGTGAATCAGTTATACATATACATATGTCCCCATATCTCTTCCCTCTTGCGTCTCGCTCCCTCCCACCCTCCCTATCCCAGCCCTCTAGGTGGTCACAAAGCACCGAGCTGATCTCCCTGTGATATGCGGCTGCTTCCCAATAGCTATCTATTTTACATTTAGTAGTGTATATATATGTCCATGCCACTCTCTCACTTTGTCCCAGCTTACCCTTCCCCCTCTCCGTATCCTCAAGTCCATTCTCTAGTAGGTCTGCATCTTTATTCCCATCTTGCCCCTAGGTCCGTCATGAACATTTTTTTTTTTTTTTTAGATTCCATATATATGTGTTAGCATACGGTAATTGTTTTTCTCTTTCTGACTTACTTCACTCTGTATGACAGTCTCTAGGCCCATCCACCTCACTACAAATACCTCAGTTTCATTCCTTTTTATGGCTGAGTAATATTCCATTGTATATATGTGCCACATCTTCTTTATCCATTCATCTGTTGATGGACACATAGGTTGTTTCCATGTCCTGGCTATTGTAAATAGAGCTGCAATGAACATTTTGGTAAATGACTGTTTTTGAGGTATGGTTTTCTCAGGGTATATGGCCAGTAGTGGGATTGCTGGGTCGTATGGTAGTTCTATTTTTAGTTTTTAAAGGAATGTCCATATTGATCTCCATAGTAGCTGTATCAATTTACATTCCCACCAACAGTGCAAGAAGTTTCCCTTTTCTCCACACCCTCTCCAGCATTTATTATTTGTAGATTTTTTGATGATGGCCATTCTGACTGGTGAGAGATGATATTTCATTGTAGTTTTGATTTGCATTTCTCTAATGATTAATGATGTCGAGCATTCTTTCATGTGTCTGTTGGCAATCTGTATATCTTCTTTGGAGAAATGTCTATTTAGGTCTTCTGCCCATTTTTCGATTGGGTTGTTTGTTTTTTTAATATTGAGCTGCATGAGCTACTTGTAAATTTTGGAGATTAATCCTTTGTCACTTGCTTCATTTGAAAATATTTTCTCCCATTCTGAGGGTTGTCTTTACATCTTGTTTATGGTTTCCTTTGCTATGCAAAAGCTTTTAAGTTGCATTAGGTCCCATTTGTTTATTTTTCTTTTGCTTTCCATTTCTCTAGGAAGTGGGTCAAAAAGGATCTTGCTGTGATTTATGCCATAGAGTGTTCTGCCTATGTTTTCCTCTAAGAGTTTGATGGTGTCTGGCCTTACATTTAGGTCTTTAATCCATTTTGAGTTTAATTTTGTGTATGGTGTTAGGGAGTGTTCTAATTTCATTCTTTTACATGTAGCTGTCCAGTTTTCCCAGCACCACTTATTGAAGATGCTCTCTTTCTGCAATGTATGTTCTTGACTCCTTTATCAAAGATAAGGTGACCACATGTGTGTGGGTTTATCTCTGGACTTTCTATCCTGTTCCAGTGATCTATAATTCTGTTTTTGTGCCAGTACCATACTGCCTTGATTCCTGTAGCTTTGTAGTATAGTCTGAAGTCAGGGAGTCTGATTCCTCCACTCCATTTTTTTTCCTCAAGATTGCTTTGGCTATTCGGGGTCTTTTGTGTTTCCATACAAATTGTGAGATTTTTTGTTCTAGTTCTGTGAAAAATGCCAGTGGTAGTTTTGATAGGGATTGCATTGAATCTGTAGATTGCTTTGGGTAGCATAGTTATTTTCAGAATGTTGATTCTTCCAATCCAAGAACATGGTATATCTCTCCATCTGTATCATCTTTAATTTCTTTCATCAGTGTCTTATAATTTTCTGCATACAGGTCTTTCGTCTCCTTAGGTAGGTTTATTCCTATGTATTTTATTCTTTTTGTTGCAGTGGTAAATGGGAGTGTTTTCTTAATTTCACTTTCAGATTTTTCATCCTTAGTGTATAGGAATGCAAGAGATTTCTGTGCATTAATTTTGTAACCTGCTACTTTACCAAATTCATTGATTAGCTCTAGTAGTTTTCTAGTAGCATCTTTAGGATTCTCTATGTACAGTATCATGTCATCTGCAAACACTAACAGCTTTACTTCTTTGCCTATTTGGATTCCTTTTATTTCTTTTTCTTCTCTGATTGCTGTGGCTAAAACTTCCAAAACTAAGTTGAATAATAGTGGTGAGAGTGGGCAACCTTGTCTTGTTCCTGATCTTAGTGGAAATGGTTTCAGTTTTTCATCATTGAGGACGATGTTGGCTGTGGGTTTGTCATATATGGCCTTGATTATGTTGAGGAAAGTTCCCTCTATGCCTACTTTCGGCAGGCCTTTTATCATAAATGGGTGTTGAATTTTGTCAAAAGCTTTCCCTGCATCTATTGAGATTATCGTATGGTTTTTCTCCTTCAATTTGTTAACATGGTGTAACACGTTGATTGATTTGCCTATATTGAAGAATCCTTGCATTCCTGGGATAAACCCCACTTGATCATAGTGTATGATCCTTTTAATGTGCTGTTGGATTCTGTTTGCTAGTATTTTGTTGAGGATTTTTGCATCTTTGTTCATCAGTGATATTGGCCTGTAGTTTTCTTTTTTTCTGACATCTTTGTCTGGTTTTGGTATCAGTGTGATGGTGGTCTTGTAGAATGAGTTTGAGAGTGTTCCTCCCTCTGCTATATTTTGGAAGAGTTTGAGAAGGATAGGTGTTAGCTCTTCTCTAAATGTTTGATAGAATTCACCTGTGAAGCCATCTGGTCCTGGGCTTTTGTTTGTTGGAAGATATTTTACCACAATTTCAATTTCAGTGCTTGTGATTAGTCTGTTCATATTTTCTATTTCTTCCTGGTTCAGTCTTGGAAGGTTGTGCATTCCTAAGAATTTGTCTATTTCTTCCAGGTTGTCCATTTTATTGGCATAGAGTTGCTTGTAGTAATCTCTCATGATCGTTTGTATTTCTGCAGTGTCAGTGGTTACTTCTCCTTTTTCATTTCTAATTCTATTGATTTGAGTCTTCTCCCTTTTTTTCCTGATGAGTCTGGCTAATGGTTTATCAATTTTGTTTATCTTCTCAAACAACCAGCTTTTAGTTTTATTGATCTTTGCTATTGTTTCCATCATTTCTTTTTCATTTATTTCTGATCTGATATTTATGATTCTTTCCTTCTGAGAACTTTGGGTTGTTTTTTTTTTTTGTTCTTCTTTCTCTAATTGCTTTAGGTGTAAGGTTAGGTTGTTTATTTGAGATGTTTCTTGTTTCCTGAGGTAGGATTGTATTGCTATAAATTTCCCTCTTAGAACTGCTTTTGCTGCATCCTATAGGTTTTGGGTCATCGTGTTTTCATTTTCATTTGTTTCTAGGTATTTTTGATTTCCTCTTTGATTTCTTCAGTGATCTCTTGGTTATTTAGTAGTGTATTGTTTAGTCTCCTTGTGTTTGTATTTTTTACAGATTTTTTCCTGTAATTGATATCTAGTCTCATAGTGTTGTATCAGGAAAGATACTTGGTATGATTTCAATTTTGTTAAATTTACCAAGGCTTAATTTGTGACCCAAGATATGATCTATTCTGGAGAATGTTCCATGAGCACTTGAGAAAAATGTGTATTCTGTTGTTTTTCGATGGAATGTCCTATAAATATCAATTAAGTCCATCTTGTGTAATGTATCATTTAAAGCTTATGTTTCCTTATTCATTTTCATTTTGGATGATCTGTCCATTGGTGAAAGTGGGGTGTTAAAGTCCCCTACTATGATTGTGTTACTGTCGATTTCCCCTTTTATGGCTGTTAGTATTTGCCTTATGTATTGAGGTGCTCCTATATTGGGTGCATAAATATTTACAATTGTTATATCTTCTTCTTGGATTGATCCCTTGATCATTGTGTAGTGTCCTTCTTTGTCTCTTGTAATAGCCTTTGTTTTAAAGTCTATTTTGTCTAATATGAGAATTGCTACTCCAGCTTTCTTTTGATTTCCTTTTGCATGGAATATGTTTTTCCATCCCCTGACTTTCATTCTGTATGTATCCCTAGGTCTGAATTGGGTCTCTTGTAGACAGCATATATACAGGTCCTGTTTTTGTATCCATTCAGCCAGTCTGTTTCTTTTGGTGGGAGCATTTAATCCATTTACATTTAAGGTAATTATCGATATATATGTTCCTATTACCATTTTCTTAATTGTTTTGGGTTTATTATTGTAGGTCTTTTCCTTCTCTTGTGTTTCCTGCCTAGAAAAGTTCCTTTAGCATTTGTTGTAAAGCTGGTTTGGTGGTGCTGAACTCTCTCAGCTTTTGCTTGTCTGTAAAGGTTTTAATTTCTTGGTCAAATCTGAATGAGATTCTTGCTGGGTAGAGTAATCTTGGTTGTAGGTTTTTCTCCTTCATCACTTTAAATATGTCCTGCCACTCCCTTCTGGCTGGCAGAGTTTCTGCTGAAAGATCAGCTGTTAACCTTATGGGGATTCCCTTATGTGTTATTTGTTGTTTTTCTCTTGCTGCTTTTAATATTTGTTCTTTGTATTAAATTTTTGATAGTTTGATTAACATGTGTCTTGTTATGTTTCTCCTTGGATTTTTCCTGTATGGGACTCTCTGTTCTTCCTGGACTTGATTAACTATTTCCTTTCCCATATTAAGGAAGCTTTCAACTATAATCTCTTCAAATATTTTCTCAGTCCCTTTCTTTTTCTCTTTGTCCTCTGGGATCCCTATAATTCGAATGTTGGTGCATTTAATGTTGTCCCAGAGGTCTGTGAGACTGCCCTCAATTCTTTTCATTCTTTTTTCTTTATTCTGCTCTGCAGTAGTTATTTCCACTATTTTTTCTTCCAGGTCACTTATCCGTTCTTCTGCCTCAGTTATTCTGCTATTGATCCCTTCTAGAGAATTTTTAATTTAACTTATTGTGTTGTTCATCACTGTTTGTTTACTCTTTAGTTCTTCTAGGTCCTTGTTAAACGTTTCTTGTATTTTCTCTATTCTATTTCCAAGATTTTGGATCATCTTTACTATCATTATTCTGAATTCTTTTTCAGATAGACTGCCTATTTCCTCTTCATTTGTTAGGTCTGGTAGGTTTTTGCCTTGCTCCTTCATCTGCTGTGTGTTTCTCTGTCTTCTCATTTTGCTTAATTTACTGTGTTTGGGTCTCCTTTTCGCAGGCTGCAGGTTCGTAGTTCCCATTGTTTTTGGTGTCTGTCCCCAGTGGCCTAGGTTGGTTCAGTGGGTTGTGTAGGCTTACTTTTGGAGGGGACTAGTGCCTGTGTTCTGGTGGATGAGGCTGGATCTTGTCTTGCTGGTGGGCAGGTCCACATCTGGTGGTGTGTTTTGGGGTGTCTGTGGCCTTATTATGATTTTAGGCAGCCTCTGCGCTAATGGATGGTGTTGTGTTCCTGTCTTGTTAGTTGTTTGGCATAGGGTGTCAAGCACTGTAGCTTGCTGGTAGTTGAGTGAAGCTGGGTCTTGATGTTGAGATGGACATCTCTGGGAGATTTTCGCCGTTTGATATTACATGGAGCTGGGAGGTCTCTTGTGGACCAGTATACTGAACTTGGGTCTCCCAGCTCAGTTGCACAGCCCTGATGCCTGGCTGGAGCACCAAGAGCTTGTCCTCCACACGGCTCAGAATAAAAGTGAGGAAAAAAAGAAAGAAGAATGAAGAAGATTAAATAAAATAAAATAAAATAAAGTAAAATAAAATAACGTTATTAAAATAAAAAATAATTATTAAGAAAAAAAATTTTAAGTAATAAAAAACAAATCAAACAAACAAAAATGGACAGACAGAACCCTATGACAAATGGTAAAAGCAAAGCTTTATAGACAAAATCACACAGAGAAACGTACACATACACACTCACAAAAGAGAAAAAGGGGGGGAAATATATATATTGTTGCTCCCAAAGTCCACCTCCTCACTTTGGGATGATTCGTTGTCTATTCAGGTATTCCACAGATGCAGGTACATCAAGTTGTTTGTGGAGTTTTAATCCGCTGCTCCTGAGGCTGCTGGGAGAAATTTCCCTTTCTCTTCTTTGTTCGCACAGCTCCCGGGGTTCAGCTTTGGATTTGGACCCGCCTCTGCGTGTAGGTTGCCTGAGGGCATCTGTTCTTCGCTCACACAGGACGGGGTTAAAGGAGCAGCTGATTTGGGGGCTGTGGCTCACTCAGGCCACGGGGAGGGAGTGGTACGGATGCGGGGCGAGCCTGCAGCCGCAGAGGCCGGCGTGACGTTGCAGCAGCCTGAGGTGCACCGTGCGTTCTCCCGGGGAAGTTGTACCTGGATCACAGGAGCCTGGCAGTGGCGGCTGCATAGGCTCCCAGGAGGGGAAGTGTGGATAGTGACCTGTGCTTGCACACAGGCTTTTTGATGGCAGCAGCAGCAGCCTTAGTGTCTCATGCCCGTCTCTGGGGTCCGCGCTGATAGGCGCGGCTCCCGCCCATCTCTGGAGCTCCTTTAAGCGGCGCTCTGAATCCCCTCTCCTCGCGCACCAGGAAACAAAGAGGCAAAAAGAAGTCTCTTGCCTCTTAGGCAGCTCCAGACCTTTTCCCGGACTCCCTCCGGGCCAGCTGTGGCGCACTAACCCCTTCAGGCTGTGTTCACGCCGCCAACCCCAGTTCTCTCCCTGCGATCCGACCGAAGCCTGAGCCTCAGCTCCCAGCCCTGCCCGCCCCGGCGGGTGAGCAGACAAGACTCTCGGCCTGGTGAGTGCTGGTCGGCACCGATCCTCTGTGCGGGAATCTCTCTGCTTTGCCCTCCACACCCCTGTTGCTGCGCTTTCCTCAGTGGCTCTGAAGCTTCCCCCCTCCGCCACCCGCAGTCTCCACCTGCGATGGGGCTTCTTAGTGTGTGGAAACCTTTCCTCCTTCACAGCTCCATCCCACTGGTGCAGGTCCTGTCCCTATTCTTTTGTCTCTGTTTTTTCTTTTTTCTTTTGCCCTATCCAGGTACGTGGGGAGTTTCTCGCCTTTTGGGAAGTCTGAGGTCTTCTGCCAGCGTTCAGTAGGTGTTCTGTAGGAGTGGTTCCACATGTAGATGTATTTCTGATGTATTTGTGGGGAGGAAGGTGATCTCCGCATCTTACTCTTCCACCATCTTGAAGCTCCTCCCCATATTTTAAAAATAAGAAGCATAATATTTCCTACCACAGTGTTGTTAGGAGTATAGAAGACAGTATATTTGACATTAGAATGCTTTGCTTATAGAAGATTCTCAAATATTTAATTTACTGGAATTTCTTTGGAATTATCCCTCTTATATGAAGTCCAAGTGATTAAGTTTCAATAAGGTAAGATATCCACAGCTTTTACTATTAGAAATGTGAAGCCTCCTTGTTTGTTATGCCAATCAAATGAGGTTGTCCAAATAAATTCCTCAATTCTTTTGGATTGAAAGAAGAATTCAAAAGAATCCATTGCAGGAAGGAATGTGTTATGATACCTGTGATCCAGTAAATTCTAGCTCCAGCTAAATAAAATTCTAAGGCGGTCTTTTCTTTTACTTGCACAACGTTTTGCTGGGTACAGATCTCAAACTCAGGCAAATAATGGTCCCTGTAAAGTGGAACTCAAAAAATCATCACAAAGAAGTACACAGAATAAAGGTACTTTGGACAAGATTGCAATGAAGTCTAGCCAAATCTAGCTCCTGGAGGTAATGCTATAGCTATCATACTTAATACTTTTAATATTTCTTTATTGACTCAGCTGACTGTTTGTTCGTCACTTCATTTCTGGCAGAAAGTCCACAGTTTTTCAGACCACCAATAATTATTCTAAAATGTTTAAATATGAAGAGTTCTTGCCTTGTGCTATGTTAACTGAGGCCTTAAACTAAATGATGAAGAAAAATTCCCATGCATCCATGCCTCAAAATCAAAATCCAGTATGAGCAAATCTCTTTCACTGTCATAAAAATGCAACCTCAGTCTCTTATCTCAAGTGTGACTCAGAAAAGCCCTCCCCAAAAGTGCCCCGTTTTGTGCCCAGACCAAACCTGAGGACCACATGTCATTTATATGTACCTTAGGAAACAGGAAAAAGCAACAGAACCAATCTAAATGAGGTGTCAGTAAGGAACACCAATTCCATTGATGTCATGAGGCCTGATTTAGATGCTGGTGAGTTCTGTAGGACTCCAGATATACTGCCACTTATATAGACTATTTTCATTATCAACAGAATTTTAGACAATATGGAGAGGCATAAAACAGTCCTTGTTTGTATGGAGTTATAATCTATGTTGATAATGAACACCTTTAGGAAAGTGAAACCAGAATTCAAAAATAAAGAAAATGGGAAAAGTGATTTTACGATTTAATGATTAATCATATCATGAAGTCAGTTGTACATTTAACAAAAATTTAAAAGCCTACAATTTGACAGGCAGTAGGTACAATTAAAAGCCAGCAGAGTGTTTACCTATAGAAACAGATTTTTGATATAGGTACTGGAAGTAATTTCTCTGCTATATTTAGATGCAAGAACTATATCTCAATAGGATCTGTGAACTTAAAAAATAGAAAAAGAAACTGGAAGGTGTTTTGTGAACAAATTCAAGGGGATTTATGAGTGAAGGGTAATGGTAATTTATACTAGCTTCAGTATATTGAAATTTTATGTTAATGGCTAATATTTACTGAGTAGTCACTATGTCACAGGCATTGTCTTAGGCACTTTCACATGAATTAATTTATTTAATCTACACAATAATATTTTGAGGTAGACGTTATTTACCCCATTTTAACCAGTGAGGAAATGGATATACACATGTGAAATAACTTTCTTAGGTTAAATAGCTCATAAATAGCAAAGCTGGGGTTGGAATTCAGGAAATTGGGCATCAGAGTTGAGTCATAGCCACTAGGTATACTGATTTCCTGTCAAATAAATAGAGTGTTTAAGAAAAGTTTCCTATTTTGTTGAATTCAATATACTTTTTAAACTATAAAAGGAAAATACTGCTTCATTTGTTTTGTTGTCTAGCATGCTTCGATGATCAATTCAGTCTCTACTCTCTTCCATGTTCCCACAACAGTAACCACAGCACACACCTGAAATTAGATGTGGCATGTAGAGCTAAAGCTTGTATGGGTTCAGATCATTTGTCTTCATAAGACATTATTACAGTAAAAGTGGAGGAAATTGAGAGAGGGGTGCAGCTGCTGGAGAATGTAGAGAGAGGGAGGGGAATGAAAAGCCCAGAGAAAAGAAGATGAAAGTATTTGAACTGTGAAATGGCCAGAGCATAATTAGTGCCAGGATTTTTAAAAAGATAACAGCAATAACTGTATCTACCTTCTTTGCCTTTTTATCAATAATTATGATCTATGAAAATCTATGCAAATTATTAAATTATACACATACATATATATATGTATATATGCATGTGTGTGTATATATATATTTTTTAATCGTAAATTTAAAAAGTTTTTTCTACCCACTCCTCTTTCTTACTTTCTCATGAGAAAAACAGTAGGCATGATAGGGTATAGACCCTACTTCAGTGAAAACATACCCCCCAAAAACACATCCCAGGGAAAGAACTCTAAGTCAACAGAAATATAAAGCATGTAATCAGAGCACTGAGAGGCTTAGGGTTCACTTATTCAGTCAATATTTCAGATAGTCCCGGGTATGGGTCTGGTCTCTCTCTTAAGCCACATTGTTCCAGATCATGTCAGGGGATAACTATTGATATTTCTAGATTTTGTCTTTACCCAAATTGTCACAATGAAAACCCATAACTTCCCTTTTCTCTTCTATCACTGATTAGGAAGTAGGAGTAAGACAAAGAAGAAGAGTTTTTCTTTTTTGTTTTTACTTTTTAGAATAACAATATATATATTTTTAAATGCCATATCATTTATTACAACCTAAAATGCATGCTGGAAGAAAACGAATAGCTATGACCCACCTGCAATTTGCTTAGAAGCTATTTAAAAAAATGTTTTATATTGGAGTATAGTTGACTAACAATGTTGTGTTAGTTTCAGGAGTACAGCAAAATGATTCATTTACACATATACATGTATCTATTATTTTACAAATTATTTTCCCATTTAGGTTATTACAGAATACTGAGCAGAGTTCTCTGTGCTATATAGTAGGTCCTTGTTGGTTATCTGTTTTAAATATAGGATACAATATATGTCAATCCCAAACTCCCAATCTATCCCTCCCCCCTACCCTTCCCCCATGGTAATCATAAGTTTGTTCTCTGTCTGTTTCTGTTTCATAAATAAGTTCATTTGTATCATTTTTATAGATTCCACATATAAGCAGTATCATATGATGTTTGTCTTTCTCTGTCTGACTTACTTCACTTAGTATGATAATCTCCAGGTCCATCCATGTTGCTGCAAATGGCATTATTTCATTCTTTTTAATGGCTGAGTAATATTCTGTTGTATATATGTACCACATCTTCTTTATCCCTTCAACTATTGATAGACATTTAGGTTGCATCCATGTCTTAGCTATTGTAAATGGTGCTGCTATGAACATTCAGGTCTATGTATCTTTATGAATTATGGTTTTCTCTGGATATATGCCCAGGAGTGGGATTGCTGGATCATATGGTAGCTCTATCTTTAGTTTTTTAAGGAAGAGTTTTCATACTGTTCTCCATAGTGTCTGTAGCAATTTACATTCCCACCAACAGTGTAAGAGGGTGCCCTTTTCTCCACACCCTCTCCAGCATTTATTGTTTGTAGACTTCTTGATGATGGCCATTCTGACTGGTGTGAGGTGATATCTCATTGTAGTTTTGATTTGCATTTCTCTAATAATTAGCGATGTTGAGCATCTTTTCATGTACCTCTTGGCATCTGTAGGTCTTCTTTGGAGAAATGCTTAGAAGCTATTTTTAACCATTGTCTTCAGAGTCAGAAAAAGATGGTGAATGGCATCTGAAGAATCAGTGTAGTAGTGCTTTGCAGTACTTACAGAGGAATGGACATATGGGTGTGGAGGATGAATCAAAGTTCATGATAACACCTCAATCACATTTTTACAGAAGCATTGAAAAAGGAAACAGGCATACTGCAAAATATATTCACTATAAGCATATGTGAGAGACTAGACAGCAGGGAATGAGAACGTTTGCTTTCATGACTGACAAATAAGAAACAAGGACTAGGTAATTTTTGATTCTGGCATGACAGCATGTGGAATTCCACCGACCCACTCTCAGCTATACTGGTGAAAACTTTAAAAAAAACAACTAATTTTAAGTTTTTGGAAAGGCATTATGGTTTTATAGCAAGTGAGGAAATATTTATTCAAGATGTTCTACTAAAACCTGGTAAGAACTACCAGAATCTATTGCATTTGAACCAAGACCCATACACTTCCTTCCCCTTTCCAGCTAGCAAGACATAAATTCCACTTGGACTGGTAAAGCCAAGATCACAGGGTTGGATTCCTCTTCCCAAGGATCCTGTTCAGAAGGCTATCTTTCCAGGAGGGGCAGGATTTAAGCTTTTCTCAACCTGCTTGCAGCTATCTCTTACTGAGGCTATTTTCTGTCTGAGAATAGTTGAGAGGTAGAGACCACCTTCTTCCACTCAGTCCCATTTTTTTTTTTAATAGATCTTTATTGGAGTATAATTGCTTCACAATACTGTGTTTGTTTCTGTTGTAAAACAAAGTGAAATCAGCCATATGCATACACATGTCCCCATATCCCCTCCCTCTTGAGCCTCCCTCCCACCCTCCTTATCCCACAAGTCTCTAAGTCATCGCAAAGCATCGAGCTGATCTCCCTGTGCTATGCTGCTGCTTCTGACTAGCTAACTATTTTACGTTCGGCAGTGTATATATGTTGATGTTACTCTCACTTCACCCCAGCTTCCCCTTCCTACCCCCGTGTCCTCAACTCTATTCTCTATGCCTACGTCTTTATTCCTGTCCTGCTCCTAGGTTCATCAGTACCATTTTTATTTTTTTTTAGATTCCATATATATATGTTAGCATACGGTATTTGTTTTTCTTTCTGACTTACTTCACTCTGTATGACAGACTCTAGGTCTATCCACCTCACTACAAGTAACTCAATTTCAGTTATTTTATGGCTAAGTAATATTCCATTGTATATATGTGCCACATCTTCTTTATCCATTCATCTGTTGATGGACATTTAGGTTTGTTCCATGTCCTGGCTGTTGTAAATAATGCTGCAAAGAACAGTGTGGTACATGTCTCTTTTTGAATTATGGTTTTCTCAGGGTATATGCCCAGTAGTGGGATTGCTGGGTCATATGGTAGTTCTACTTTTAGTTTTTTAAGGAACCTCCATACTGTTCTCCATAGTGGTTGTATCAATTTACATTCCCACCAACAGTGCAGGAGGGTTCCTTTTTCACCACACCCTTTCCAGCATGTATTGTTTCTAGATTTTTTGATAGTGGCTATTCTGACCAGTGTGAGGTGATACCTGATTGTAGTTTTGATTTGCATTTCTCTAATAATTAGTGATGTTGAGGATCTTTTCATGTGCCTCTTCGCCATCTGTATGTCTTCTTTGGTGAAATGTCTATTTAGGTTTTCTGCCGATTTTTTAACTGAATTATTTGTTTTTTGATATTGAGCTCCATGAGTTGTTTGTATATTTTGGAGATTAATCCTTTGTCTGTTGTTTCATTTTCAAATATTTTCACCCATTCTGATGGTTGTCTTTTTGTCTTGTTTATGGTTTCCTTTGCTGTGAAAAAGCTTTTAAGTTTCATTAGGTCCCATTTGTTTATTTTTGTTTTTATTTCCATTACTCTAGGAGGCGGGTCAAAAAACATCTTGCTGTGGTTTATGTCAAACAGTGTTTTTCCTGTTTTCCTCTAAGAGTTTTATAGTGTCTGGTCTTACATTTAGGTCTTTAATCCATTTGGAGTTTATTTTTGTGTATGTTTGTGTATGTTGTGTTTGTTTGGTAGTGTTCTAATTTCATTCTTTTACATGTAGGTGTACAGTTTTCCCAGCATCACTTATTGAAGAGGCTGTCTTTTTCCATTGTATGTTTTTGCCTCCTTTGTCGTAAATTAAGTGACCATATGCACGTCGGTTTATCTCTGGACTTTCTATCCTGTACCATTGATCTATATTTCTGTTTTTGTGCCAGTATCATATTTACTTGATTACCGTAGCTTTGTAGTGTAGTTTGAAGTCAGGGAGCCTGATTCCTCTAGCTCCGTTTTTCTTTCTCAAGATTACTGGTTTGCAGGGCAGAAATTGAGACACAGATGTAGAGAACAAACTTATGGATACCAAGGGGGGAAAGCGACGGTGGGTGGGGGTGGTGGTGTGATGAATTGGGAGATTGGGATTGACATGTATACACTGATGTGTATAAAATGGATGACTAATAAGAACCTGCTGTATAAAAAAATAAATTAAATAAAATTCAAAAAAAAAAAGATTGCTTTGGCTGTTCAGGGTCTTTTGTGTTTCCTTATGAATTGTAAAATATTTTGTTCCAATTGTGTGAAGAATGCCATTGGTCATTTGATAGGGATTGCATTGAATCTGTAGATTGCTTTGGGTCATATAGTCATTTTCACAATATTGATTCTTCCAATCCAAAAACATGGTATATTTCTCCATGTGTTTATGTCATTTTTGATTTTTTCATCAGTGTTTTATAGTTTTCTGAGTGCAAGTCTTTCGCCTCCTTAGGTAGGTTTATTCCTAGGTATTTTATTCTTTTTGTTGCAATGGTAAATGAGATTTTTTCCTTAATTTCTGATTTTTTGTTTTTAGTGTATAGGAATGCCAGAGATTTCTGTGAATTAATTTTGTATCCTGCAACCTTACCAAATTCATTGATTAGTTCTAGTAGTTTTCTGGTGGCATCTTTAGGATTTTCTATGTAAGGTATCATGTCATCTGCAAACAGTGACAGTTTACTTCTTCTTTTCCAGTTTGTGTTCCTTTTATTTCTTTTTCCTCTCTGACTGTAATGGCTAGGACTTCCAAAACTATGTTGTATAAGAGTGGTGAGAGAGGGCAACCTTGTCTTGCTCCTGATCTTAGTGGAAATACTTTCAGTTTTTCACCATAGAGTATGATGTTTGCTGTGGGTTTGTCATATATAGCCTTTATTATGGTGATGTAGGTTCCCTCTATGCCCATTTTCTGGAGAGTTTTTATCATAAATGGGTGTTGAATTTTGTCAAAAGCTTTTTCTGCATATATTGAGATGATCATATGGTTTTTGTTCCTTAATTTGTTATTATGGTGTATCATTGATTGACTTGCATATACTGAAGAATCCTCGTATCCCTGGGATAAATCCCACTTGATCTTGGTGTATGATCCTTTTAATATGTTGTTGGATTCTGTTTGTTAGTATTTTGTTCAGGATTTTTGCATCTATGGTCAGAGTAATATTGGTGTATAATTTTCTCTTTTTGTGACATCTTGTTCTGGTTTTGGTATCAGGGTGATGGTGGCTTCATAGAATGAATTTGGGTTGTTACTCCCTCTGCAATTTTTTGGAAGAGTTTGAGAAGGATGGGTGTTAACTCTCCTCTAAATGTTTGATAGAATTCACCTGGAAGCCATCTGGTCCTGGACTTTTATTTGTTGGAAGATTTTTAATTTCAGTTTCAATTTAATTACTTGTGATAGGTCTGTTTATATTTTCTAATTCTTCCTGGTTCAGTCTTGGAAAATTGTAGCTTTTCAAGAATTTGTCCATTTCATCGTGGTTGTCCATTTTATAGGTATGTAGTTGTTAGTAGTAGTCTCTTATAATCCTTTATATTTCTGCAGTGTCAGTTGTGATTTCTCCTTTTTCATTTCTAATTTTATTGATTTTGTTCCTCTCTCTTTTTTTCTTGATGAGTCTGGCTAAGGGTTTATCAGTTTTGCTTATCTTCTCAAAGAACCAGCTTTTAGTTTTATTGATCTTTGCTACTATTTCTTCATTTCTATTTCATTTATTTCTGCTTTGATCTTTATGATTTCTTTCCTTCTACTGACTTTGGGTTTTCTTCGTTTTTCTTTCTCTAGTTGCTTTAGGTGTAGGGTTAAATTGTTTATTTGATTTTTTCTTGTTTCTTGAGGTGAGATTGAATTGCTATAAACTCCCCTCTGAGAACTGCTCTTGCTGTGTCTCATAGGTCTTGGGTCATTGTGTTTCCATTGTCATTTGTTTTTATGTATTTTTTTAAATTTCTTCTTTGATTTCTTCAGTTATTTCTTGGTTATTTAGTGGGGCACTGTTTAGTCTCCATGTATTTCTGGTTTTTACAGTTTTTTTCCTGTAATTTGGATGCTGTGCTCTGACAATGCTGAGACTACTGGGACCCCAATCATCTATGCCCCATCTCATGTGGTGGACATTCGAAAACCAAGAGAGGCAAGCTATGGAGATCTGGAGATGCTGCCTCCACATCCATCAGGCACATAGTTTCTAAAGAGGGGATGCCCCTGAGAGACAAACATGTCATTGTCCCTTTTCCCAACTCTAGAGCCATAACTATAGAA
The DNA here is from genome assembly GCF_028564815.1 of Eubalaena glacialis. Classification (NCBI taxonomy): domain Eukaryota; kingdom Metazoa; phylum Chordata; class Mammalia; order Artiodactyla; family Balaenidae; genus Eubalaena; species Eubalaena glacialis. The sequence goes on along the minus strand of NC_083725.1, from coordinate 53,044,228 downwards.
CAGTGAGCTCCAAATCCCTAACCAATGGAATTGACTTTTTTACTATAAAATGTAGAGAAGTTCAAGCCTAAGGACACTCTCTAAAACAGTGGAAGTTGTGACCAAAACAGCTGGGAGAAAATTGCTAGATTCATTGGAATGGAGGCTAAACTATTTACACACCAGTTGGTTTTTCAGACAGAAATGGGGAGAAAGAGTTTGGGAGAACACTTGTGGGGTCAGAAAATCTCCAACATCGACCTCAGGAACTATTCTTTAAAGGAAATGAACTTTGTTCTGATTACCCTGTGAATCAATTTGTGCCCCAGGAAAATGCTGAAAACAACAGAGAAATCACCTAGCAATTAGTGGAGCTTAAGATCTGAGTGTAGTTAGGGAAACTCAAAGGAAGTCTTATCAAAACCACTTTAATTCAAGGGTAACTTTGGAAATACCCAAGGCTATGCCCTCTGAGAAGCAATCAGAGGCTTAACAATATTGAATCTTCCCAATATCACATTATAGTTCTCCATTTATTTAGGACTTCTTCAGTTTCTCTCAACACTTAACATGACTTTTATTTTTAAAACTTCAGTATGACTGCTATGAGGAAGACTGTGAGCATTAGATAATAATACTAATAATGTACATTTGCTCTGTGCTGACTCTTTAGCTCATAGTAAAGTGCTATTAGGTAACTAATATTTGTTAGCTCATGTGATTTCTAACAGATATTGAATGTTTACTGTATGCTACAAGTTGGGTGTTGTATATTTGCCACATTTAATCCTCAGAAATATAATATTATATATTATATATAATATAATATTATGTAGGTAATCATACTATTATCTGCATAAATAATATAATACATTTTTCCATAAAAATGAACAAAATAGACCTCTTTTCAAATGAGCTTTCAGAAATACCAGATTTGACAGGTAATGTACTCATTGAGTGTGGAGAAAGGAAGCATGAGGGGCAGGAATGGGTGGTGATTCCTGTTTATTCTCAGCAGCTTTTCTGAAGAAAACTATCAATACTTTGCATATTTGCTTGACACTAAAAATTGAAAGTAAAATTATAAAGACTATATGTCAAATTTTATTTTTACGTACAGATTATGGTTATCATTCTTTTATAGTCTTGAATACTTATGTTGAAATAGCAAAATCTGATAGAAGAGTTTTTTGTTTTTTGTTTTTATAAATTTTATTTATTTATGGCTGTGTTGGGTCTTCGTTTCTGTGCGAGGGTTTTCTCTAGTTGTGGCAAGCGGGGGCCACTCTTCATCGCGGTGCACGGGCCTCTCCCTATCGCGGCCTCTCTTGTTGCGGAGCACAGGCTCCAGACACGCAGGCTCAGTAATTGTGGCCCACGGACCCAGCTGCTCTGTGGCATGTGGGATCTTCCCAGACCAGGGCTCGAACCCATGTCCCCTGCATTAGCAGGCAGATTCTCAACCACTGCACCACCAGGGAAGCCCGAAGAGTTTTTAAAGTTCAACAACTTGTAGCTCCATTTGCCAGGAATAAAATATTTAAGGTAAAATTGATTAGTATACTTGCATTTATAGCTTAAATAAACTTTATTTTTAAATGTAATGTACTAAGAATGCTAATGGTATCAACAAAATAAATTGTTCATAATTCATGTTTATATTCTTAAGCTAATATACAGACTTAAGTTGTATGATAAACACTTTACAACAATTATAAAAATCTTCTCTGCAATTTCCACTTTTTGAAAAACATCCCCATTCCATATCACATTTTTCATGGCTGAAAAATGCACTTTTTTCTTCTCTTTTTTACTCTTTCCATCCTTATATTTATTGAGATAAGTAATTTAGCATGTATGAAACATGAAATAAAATGGAGTCATTTATGTCAAGGAGTTTTAAAATGAATCCAGGAGGCCACTAAAAAGGTGGACCTTAGGCACATCCTCACCAGGTGGAGCCATGAACTTTTGAAATGGGCCAAACCACAAATATTCCAAGGACTCTGCAAGAACACTGTTGTCAAGGTAATAGACTTTTACCTTCCCCTAGTGATAGCCTTAGCAATCAATCATGTTTAGTCAAGACTAGCTTCTATTTCCAACTCCAATTAAATTTTTTTGTAATATAAATCTCCCTTCTTTGCCTTTAAAAGCCCCTAAATTTTATTCCCTAAGTGGAACACTCTTTAGGTTACTACCTGAATCTGTGTGCCCCAAAATACAATTATTCTATTACAAATAAACACTTTATTTTTGAGTATTGTCTCCTAGGTTTGTCTAGGTTGACATATTTGGTGTCAGAAGTGGGACCTGAGGCAATCTCACCACTGCAGGACTGATGTTTCCTGGAATTGTGTATGCGCCTTTTGTGCTCACTGCGTCCCTGAATGGTATCTCCTCTGACCATGAGTCCTCTCAGGCACCAATCTCCCTCCTTTTGTTTGAGGGAGCCACCTTTCTTTGGGATCTGAGGACAATTGCCCTGGGATGACTGTCTGGCTGTGCTGGCTAATGACCATTGCTGCTGGAGAGCTTCCCCTCAGTAGGAGTTTCCCTGGCTGGTGAGTACTCTACCTTTTGTTTGCATTACCACTGGAGGGGTTTCCCTGCTTGGTAAGTACTCTACCTGTGTGTGTGTGTGTGTTTGTGTGTGTGTGTGTGCATTTTTCCACATTATTGGACTCCCTTTTCCTAAATCTCTTCTAGAGATTCCTACCTCAGGGATTCTAGCTAGTTTTATGTTTAAGAACTATGGTCCTTTCTTTTGTAAAGTTTTGTCCTGGTGGACCAACAATACCAGAGCCCATTTAAGACCAGACAAATTGAATGAGATCTTTAATTTCTAAAGAGTCAAGAGTGCTACCTTCTGGCACACCTGTAAATATCTTCAAAAATGTTAAAATCTTACTAAGCATGCTTTGTGTTCTGAGAGCTTGACTTGGTAACCATCAGGTTGGGAGCCCCAAAATACAGCTAGACAGAAATGTGTGTTGAACTTCATTTGCATCTAGTGTCCTACCAAACTGCTGCCAATCCTCCAGGAATTACAATCTAGAGTTACAGTAGTATTTATGAGGAATGTTCCAATCAGATTAAAATCATTTAAGAATTTCACTTAAAGGCAAAGTCTTCAAAATTCCAAAAATAGCTTTATTGAAAGTTTCACTGCAAAAAACTAATAAAAAATTAAAGGTAAGAGGTGCCTAAACAAACAACAAAAAAGGAGTACATGACTGTAAACAAAAGTCACTAAGTTAATGGCCTTATATCCCCATATCTACTATTGAAGGAGGGCCACAGTATGGGCCTCTCCCAGAGTTGAGAAGACTCTAAGGGATTTTCTGGTAAACTGCTATGTTATTCCCTTAAACACCCAAGGGGGAACTAAAATTAAAATTAATTAATTAAAGAAAAAAAAAACCTTGCCAATTTCTAGGAAATACTGAAGTTACACTCCCTACTTTAAACCTGACTCAGAACCTGCAGATGGCATCCTGGAAAAAACTAAAAGATGGCATCCTGGAAAAAAACTAAAAAAGCCCACTGAGGGTGGGAATTTTTACCAGACTCAGCATCCCCTGCATTGCTGTCTGCAGTGCCCAGTTGAGAAAGGAAAATAAAATATCACATTGTATCTTCCTTTCCCAATCCAGACTTATTGGTTATTGATACTTTTTCTCCTAAGTATTTCTCCCAAAGAATCTATTGCCTTCTTGCTTGTCTCATTTTACATCCTAAGAACCTGGCTTTACTTTCTGCCTGCCTGGGACATGAAAGTTGTCAATTCTGTCATTTGGCTATCTTTGGGAGTGATTCTAAATTTTGTAAAGATAATATCTTTTGGACTGTTTTGAGGTGTTCAGTACTTCCCCAATATTTATTGTTTGGCCCAGCTGAAAATTGACAAGATATTTAAAAGAAATTTTAAAGTAACTCTGTAGTCAAACATTGATCAAATTGGAAGCTAATATTCAGAACTCAGTAAGAATTTTTTTTAGGCCTTCTCCTCTAAGCTAAATTTACCCAGAAGGGGAAAGTGTCCAACATAGGTGGGTGGATGTATCAGTCCTTTAGAATACAGACTATAACCCAGTTCTTTGAGGAACTGAGAGCAACAATCCTTATTTCAAAAATTCTTCCAAAACTAGAAATAAATCTCAAGAGGCAGTTCAAAGTTCTCAGAACATCCCCTATTTATCTTAAAAGACTTGTAACTCACATTTTTTTCCTGTGCCTTTTAGATATAAAAGTTTTACAGCATCTCCTCTGGGAACTCTTATCTTCACCACCTCCAATTCCTAAGATTAAAAAGGAGGGCGGGATGTGTAAGGCCTTTTTAAAAATATAAACTGCTGTAGGAACACCTTTGCCCCAAAATCTAGTAGTTCAAGGAAACTTTTAAAACAAAAACTATAAGATCTCTCTTTTACATCTATCCGTATGTCTGTATGTATCTATATATGGTGTCAGTATGTGTATGTTGTATATATGTGATAGATAGATAGATAGATAGATAGATAGATAGATAGATAGATAGATAGGTAGATAGATAGATAGCAACTAACCCAATGTTTTTCAAGCCCACATGATCTAGTATTAATCTTTAATAAATAAAAGCAAGATTATTGGCTTTATTTTAAAAGACATGCCTTTAGATTTATCAACATTAAGTATATACATTTATTCTGCCTAAGTTAACTAAAAGTTAAATAAGTTCATGTTATCTCTGTTACAAAATTTGTCATAAAAAAAAAGTTTAAGGTGATAATAATGGCTAACTGCTTTAATGCCTCATGAAATTTTCATGAGAAATCTATGAACAGATGAATTTAATATTTGTAAGTATGATTAAAAGTTTTTAGCTGAACATTTTAACAATAATTGTGTATCATGGCATATGTGCTTAAACATAACTTTCAAAATTCTTTTTTGGTTATTAGAAACCTTAAAGTTTTGCAAAGTTGAGTTAAATGATGAATTAAGTTAAATTCAGTAAATATCTATATCACTTCCAAATGAGATAAAATACTGAGCATTAATTGCTAAACAAGTCCAAGCTTACCTACTTTTGACCTCTAATTACAAACTAAAGATGTTTGGGTCTTTTAGTAAACATGTTTTATGCCACATTAAAAGATTGTACTATGAAAAAGTGTATGTTTCAAGAAATGATGAAATATATTTATAAACTTACCATTCAAAAAATAATGCTGGCATACAGAGAGTTCACAATTGCTTACTTCATAGTTTTCACTAGAAATTAAAATTTCTGAGGATTAAGGATTCTAATCAACATATATGATTAAAGCTGCTAAAATAATAAGAGAAACAATTCTGTATGTAAGTAAAATAAGATGTATTTTGGGGTAAGAAAAGGTATGAGGTATAGAGATACATTTTACTGAGGGGAAAGAAAATAATAAAGTGGGTTATTTCTAAATTGGATAGAGGACAAGGAACAAACTAAAATGGACATTGAAAGTTGTAGAAGGTTTGTGGAAAAGGAACCTTGAGAAAAGAGTTTATCATTGGTCAAGATTGAAATAGATTGAAATAAGTAAATTAGTTTCAATACCAAAAGTAAGCTGGTATAAATTTAGAATTTAGTTTTTCTCTCTGTTTAAAGGACAAACCTTAAACATAAAACATTGAGAGAAGAGGAAACGGCAGAGAAAGAAAGAGAGAATTTTGAATAGTCAAGTTGGCTAAAATTAAATTAACTATAAGCAATTTTAATTTAAGATTTACTACCAATGGTGCCCGTATGTAAAACTAAAACTTAGTTTTCTTCTAACTGCTAAAAGGACAAAGTTCATGAGACTATTGTTCTGCTCTTGATAAAGAGATTATAAAAGTTTTTTTTTAACCTTTGAGTAGTTTGCCTAGAAAGTAGGGATATTATGTTTTACAAAAATATATAATTTTCTGTCTTCATCAAGTCTTTGATTACTTAAGTAAATTGAGTCTTTTTAATATTAAAAGGGCTAAGAGGTTTTACAACTATTTAACTTTCTGTATTTGCCTGTGAAGTTTTTAATTCCTACCATGGTTAAATGGACAACTAAATATTGTTTCTTAGTGACCTATGATCCTATTTGACCAAGTGTTTTAAAATCTTTTGATATTTCTGACAAAATTCCCAAGAATCAATTTCTAAATAAAATCTTTTAATCTGAAAGTGACTTTGGGATTTTTTTTTTCCAGAGGACCCCTAGAAAAATCTCAAAAGATTTGTTCTCTCTCTTTGTAGAAAAGAAGTGTTAAACCAATTAGGCTTATATGGCATGTTAAATTACACGGGAAGCATTGTCAAATAAGTGATAACAAACTTTATGTTAAATGGCATGGGTGAATGTTATTAATATGTGTTCTAAATATTATATAAAATTCCTAGAAATCTGAGATGTCCTGGTAAAATGTTATCAGTTATATTTCTAGTTATTATCTAAAAATGTATCTTACAAACATAACCAAATTTCTTTGTTAATTGCATTATAAGACTCAGATCTTTAGCTATGACATTTTAAATCTTTGTCATTTTTAGACAGTTATTGTTATACTCTAATGCCTTTGTAAAAATGCTTCATCTTCAAAAAGATTCATAGAAAGGACTTTTTGACAAATATAGGTTTCTGATAACTTTCAGATCACACCACTGAACTGTGTAAGAAATTACAGAATTCTAATGGAAAAACTGATGGTTTCATAAAACTGCTAACAAAAGATTAAAATCAATAAGAATTAATTACATAGGACTGAATGAACTGATGAATATAATTATAACTTTTATGACTTTTTGTCTGAAATATTACTGTAAGTCCCCTGCATACGAACCTTCAAGTTGTGAACTTTCAAAGATGTAGACGTGTTCCATCAACGGCAGGCATGACTGAAATTGCAGCTTGCCCTCCATCTACTATTGCTGACGATCTTTTAGCTCTACCATCTCCCACCTCTTCTCCCTCCTCCAGTCAGTAACTCTTCTTACCTGTTCACTTGATGCCAGCCCTTCTATGCCAGCTGTTGTACTGTACTACTGTACCTTTCAAGGTACTGTACTGTAAGATTAAAAATGTTTTCTTTATTTTTGTGTTTGTTTGTTTTTTATGTATTATTTGTGTGAAAAGTATTATAAACCTATTACAGTACAGTACCATGTAGCCAATTGTGTTAGTTGGGTACCTAGGTTAACTATGTTGGACTTACGAACAAATTGGACTTACAAACATGCTCTAGGAATGGAACTCATTCGTATGTAGGAGACTTACTGTACTAGCTTTGTAATCTTTGTTTTCCAGATATAAGGAGACCTTTCCTCTTATGCTAAGTATGACTAAAGCAATTTGGTAAATTATACCTTTGTAAGCAGAATTGAAACATTTAACTTTTTATCTCTACCTGACTCCTCCAGAATTCAGAAACTTAGTGAGTGTTCTTATTGTCATTGCAATATAGTTATTTGCATAAGTTCAATAAGAATATGTTTTCTTATAATAGGACACAATTTGAAATATTGGTTGTATTAGCAAGGATTTGACTGGAATGCCATATTTGAGAGAGACATGCATATAATCAGATATAATCAGACAGCTTTAAGTAATTAAGATTGACTTTATAGAACCAATAAGACCCCTTGGAAAAACAGCCTGGTACTTCCCAGAAGTCTTACAAGTATCATTTCCTGGCAGGTGCAAGAACCTCAAGATATTTGGGGGGAACTTGAGAAGACAGAAATTCACCCAAATCTATAGGTATGGCAGGTGAGTCTGATGGCAAGTCCTTGGATTGGCTTCCTGACATTGAGAGGCATTTAAAAGTCCAATCTGAAATTTCTTATGAAAAGTTCCATCAAAACAGATTTAAAAGAGCCTATATGATCATTCACTTTTCTTGTTACACTTATTTAAATAATCAGACCAAGTCCGTTGAAACTAGAATTATTTTGCTAACAATTTAGTCTTAATTTGCCTATCATTGATAAAAATGGGGATAATTTTAGAGAGAAAGTTATGTTTAAGTAATACACCTTTGTGGATATTAGATTTTCGTGCTGTTCATTTTCTTTGAGGTTTTGTTATATACATGTAAACTGGACTGGTTCCTGAATTCTTCTAGTTTCCTCAAATAACTGATTATGACTCTCCAAACTAACATTTCTAATTTTCTCCCTTCCTTTTGATTTGGAATCATTGAGAACTTAAAAATGCCTTTTTTATGTCATAGAATGTTTTGTTATGCTCTCTTCTAGGAGTTTTATGGTGCCACGTTTTATGTTTAAGTCTTTAAGCCATTTTGAGTTTATTTTTGTGCATGGTGTGAGGGTGTGTTCTAACTTCATTGATTTACATGCAGATGTCCAACTTTCCCAGAACCACTTGCTGAAGAGACTGTCTTTTTCCCATTTTATATTCTTGCCTCCTTTATCAAAGATTAATTGCCCGTAAGTGTGTGTATTTATTTCTGGGCTCTCTATCTGTTCCATTGATCTGTATGTCTGTTTTTATACCAATAGCACACTGTTTTGATTACTGTAGCTTTGTAGTATTGTCTGAAGCCTGGAAGAGTTATACCTTCTGCTTTGTTTTTGTTCCTCAGGATTGCTTTGGCAATTCTGAGTCTTTTATGGTTCCATATAAATTTTTGGATTATTTGTTCTAGTTCTGTGAAAAATGTCATGGGTAATTTGATAGGCATTGCATTAAATCTGTAGATTGCTTTGGGTAGTATTGCCTTTTTAATAATATTAATTCTTCCAATCAAAAAGCATGGGATATCTTTGATTTCCTTTATTAATATTTTATAGTTCTCAGTGTATAAGTCTTTTACCTCCTTTGTGAGGTTTATTCCGAGGTTTTTTTTTTTTTTTTGGTGCAATTTTCAAAGGAATTGTTTTTTACACTCCCTTTCTGATATTTCATTGTTAGTGTAAAGAAATGCAACTGATTTCTGAATGTTAATCTTGTATCCTGCTATTTTGCTGAATTCATTTATTAGATCTAGTAGTTTTTGTATGGAGTCCTTAGGGTTTTCTATATATAGTATCATGTCATCTGCATATGATGACAATTTTACCTCTTCCGTTCCAATTTGCATACTTTTTATTTCTTTTTCTTGTCTGATTGCTGTAGGACTTTCAATACTATGTTGAATAGAAGTGGTGAGAGTGCACATCTTTGTCTTTTTCCAGATTTTAGTGGGAAGGCTTTTAGCTTATCACTGTTGAGTATTATATTGGCTATGGGTTTGTCATAAATAGCTTTTATTATGTTGAGATATGTTCCCTGTATACTCACTTTGCTTAGAGTTTTTATCATGAATGGATGTTGAATTTTGTCAAATGCTTTTTCTGCATCTATTGAGATGATCATGTGTTTTTTGAGTTTTCTTTTGTTAATGTGGTATATTACATTGATTGATTTGCATATGTTGAACCATCCTTGTGAGCTTGGGATTAATCCCATTTGGTTGTGATGTATGATCTTTTTTATGTGTTGTTGGATTGGTTTGCTAATATTCTGTTGAGAATTTTTGCATCTATATTCATCAAAGATATTGGTCTGTAATTTTCTTTTCTGGTGGTATCTTTGTCTGGTTTTAGTATCAGGGTAATGGTGGCTTCATAGAATGTCTTTGGAAGTGTTCCCTCCTCTTCATTCTTTTGGAAGAGTTTGAGAAGAATAGGTATAAGTTATTCTTTGTATCTTTGGTAGAATTTGCCTGTGAAGCCATCTGGTCCTGGACTTTTGTTTGCAGGGAGTTTTTTTTTTTTTTTTTTCATTACAGATTCTACTTTACTTCTAATCATCTGTCTGTTCAAATTATCTATTTCTTCCTGATTCAGTTTTGTTGGGCTGTTGTTTTCTTAGGTCAGTCTCCCAAGGCAATAGAAATAAAAACAAAAATAAACAAATGGGACCTAATCAAACTTACAAGCTTTTGCACAGCAAAGAAAATCATAAAAAAAAAAACAAAATGGAATTGGAGAAAATATTTGCAAATGATGTGACCGACAAGGGTCTAATCTCCAAACTATAAAAACAGCTCATACAACTCAACAACAAACAAATAAACAACCCAATAGAAAAATGTGCAGACCTTAATAGACATTTCTCCAGAGAAGACATACCGATGGCCAGTAAGCACATGAAAAGGTGCTCAACATCACTAATTATTAGAGAAATGTAAATCAAAATTACAATGAGGTACCACCTCACACTGGTCAGAATGGCCATCATTAACATGCCTACAAATAACAAATGCCAGATAGGATGTGGAGAAAGGGAACCCTCCTACACTGTTGGTGGGAACGTAAGTTGGTGCGGCCACTATGGAAAACAGTATGGAGGTTCCTCAGAAAACTAAAGTTAGAATTACCATATGCTCCAGCAATCCCCACTCCTGGGCATATACCCAGACAAAAACTATAATTCAAAAAGATACATGCACCCTTATGTTCATAGCAGCAGGATTCACAATAGCCAAAACATGGAAACAACTAAATGTCCATCGACAGATGAATGGATAAAGAAGAAGTGGTACAAATATACAATGGAATACTACTCAGCAACGTGAATGCAACTAGAGATTATCATACTAAGTGAAGTAAGTCAGAAAGAGAAAGACAAATATCATATGATATCATTTATATGTGGAATTAAAATATGGCACAAATGAACCTATCTACAAAACAGAAACAGACTCACAGACATAGAGATTAGACTTGTGGTTGCCAAATGGGAAGGGGGGAGGAGAGGGATGGACTGAGAATTTGGTGTTGTTAGGTGCAAATTATTACATTTAGAATGGACAAACAACAAGGCCCTACTCTATAGCACAGGGAACTCTATCCAATCTGCTTGGATAAACTATAATGGAAAATAATACTTAAAAAATAGAATGTATATATGTGTAAAACTGAGTCACTTTGCTATACAGCAGACTGGCACAACATTGTAAATCTACTTCAATAAAAAATATATTGTTCTATGAAAAAATACTGCCTTTTTTCCCAAACTTCTGCAAACTGAAATTAGACAACTTAATATAAACTTTAGAAAAGTTGTCACAATAGCTCATGTTTGCACAATCTTTGTGCCTGTTGATGTATGGACCATTTGGAATTATTCTAACAATAATGGCACCTACATTTTACTGAACACTCACTGAATGAAGTCACTTTGTATCTTTTCTTTTCACAACAAACTACAAGTTAGTATTAGTGTTCAAGTACACCACAAAGTCCAAATTGCTAGAAATGTCCATAGCTGGGATTTAAAACTAGATAGTCTGGTTTAGAAATCTGTGTCCTTTCCACAACTCTGTATTGTCATTAAACTCTAGGTTTCTCTATGTCAACATAGAGAAACCTAGAAGGCAAGACTCAAAAAGCATTTATTTGGGTCAAATAATTGCAGTTCAGGGCATACAGGTTCGGATATCCACCCAAACCATGCCCCACTAAGGAGTAAAAGTCAGGGGCTTTTAAAGGTAATAAGGGAGGTTTGAATCACAAAGCCTTTAAATTGGAGTTGGAAGCAGAAGCTCCTCTTGGCGAAACATGATTGATTGCTAAGGCTATCACTAGAGGGAGTTAAAGTTCATTAGCTTGACAAATTGCAGGTGTTCTTGCAGAGGCCTCGGAATATTTGTGGTTTGGCCCATTTCAAAAGTTCATGGTTCTTTCTGACTTACTTCACTCTGTATGACAGACTTTAGGTCCATAAGATATGTAGGGCAACATTAACAAGTGTCATTGTTCTAACACATTTATTTAATTGAAATCATTGTGTTAGTGCACTGCTCTGTAAAATCTGTTAAGCTCTTCTCAAGACATATACTGAACAAAGTAAGAGTGTTAAAATTTCCTTCGTAAAATATGTAGGGTCCTTTTAAGATAATTTAAGATAATTTGTCAGAGCTCAGATCTGACAAACTTTATAGCTTTCAAATGATTTATGATAAAAAATAACAGCTGAGTGAATTTAATGCAGTCTTTCAGTCTAAGATATAACATCACAGATTATTGTGAGAGCATGTTTTTGTATGCATGTGTGTGAATTTTCATGATTGAATATTCTATTTAATTTACTATAGTATGAATTTGATTATAGGGCAACTAGTTAGGTAAGTTATCTAATGTACTTGATAATCTGTTGAATGTAAATAATTCTGTTTGTAATTTTGTGTAGTTGATCATTATTTTCAAGTTATTTTAATATTGTAAGTTTGGAAAACTGTAGTAAACTTAGAAATGCATAAAACACTAATGGTACTCATGGAAATTAACACACTATTTTTTACTCATTTATGAGCAAAAATTGATTTTCATTAAAGGAAATCCTACCCAAAATAAATGGTAAAATTGTACAATAGGAATATAATCAGCATCCTGATATAAGATTATCATTGCTGGCTATCTGGCTGACCTTAGAATACAGTTTACAATTTTTATTTTTCTCTCTGAAAAGATCTGTCAGAAGGGCAGAAAAGATGTGTCAGAAAGATCTGTCAGAAGGACAGAAAAGATGTGTCGGAAGTAAGAGGCACACAATCAAATTACCCAAGGTAGTGATGTTTGATTATAAGGATAGACATGAAATAAAGAAACAAAAGAGATCATGTCAGCAGCCACACAGTTAGGACTTAAGTAGAATAGTAGGATGAATCCCTGCCTTTCAATATACGGTAGGAAAGACCAGTAATCCTGTGGTGGTGTTATCTTGTCTGTCACCCGTAAAAAAAGACATCTGTTTTTCCTTATTTTCAAGACTGTCATTCAAAGGAGTGATGTTCTCAGTACTCTGCTACTCTATCTAATTTTCTTTTTTTCTTTTCTATATCTTCTTCTACAATGACTACCATTCTTTCAAAATGATCTCTATATCTCTATCTGTCTGTCTGAAATTTGGACTCCTATCCAAGTAAGAAAGATATTAGTTCAATCAATCATCATTCAGTATAGAACCGAGTATAGAAGTAATGTACAGCATTTACACTCGGGGTCATCTCAAAAATTAGAAACTTTCAATTTTCTCTAACCTCTAGGGGCATGCCTTTTGTTAGAGAGTGAACCATTGGTCAATAAGCTGAGGCTCTTGAAACGTAATCACATGATGCAAAATGAAACCAATTTTTCTTAGGTGTCAATATCTGCAATCACTTTCTTTAGAAGGCAATTAGAAGTCCAGGAGACACTTAAGAGCTTCTTCAACTTTTCTCTGTATACCAACAACACTCACCTATACTTGTTCCTTTCCACACTTATTATACATTGTTCCCTGTATACTCATAAAACAAAAATATTGGGTCTATATACCAAGCATTGAACTAAGTATTGGAGATATAGCACTAAAGAGGAATAGCCCATTCCTTACTCTCACAAAGTGTACACTCTAGTGGGAAGGGCTGATATACAACTAACAACACAGTTGATTATTTACTTAAAATTATTCTACCTGTTATGTTATATATACATTATGTTAGGAGAGTGCACAAAAAGAAGAAGCAAGTCTTTTATGTGGAAGAGGTGTTTTTTTTTTTTTTAATAGTAATCTTTTATTTATTTATTTATTTTTATATTTATTTTTGGCTGTGTTGGGTCTTCGTTTCTGTGCGAGGGCTTTCTCTAGTTGTGGCAAGCGGGGGCCACTCTTCATCGCGGTGCGCGGGCCTCTCACTATCGCAGCCTCTCCTGTTGCGGAGCACAGGCTCCAGACGCGCAGGCTCAGTAGTTGTGGCTCACGGGCCCAGCTGCTCCGCGGCATGCGGGACCCTCCCAGACCAGAGCTCGAACCCGTGTCCCCTGCATTAGCAGGCAGACTCTCAACCACTGCGCCACCAGGGAAGCCCTGGAAGAGGTGTTTTAATGTGAGTTCTGAAGCATTAGTAGGGGTAAAGGAGTGAAATTTTCAAGTGGCGTCAGATAGGAGCAAAGACCCTAAACAAGAAAGGACAGTTGATACATCAAAATCATTGAGAAACAAAGTAAAGATAATGATGAGAAAGGCAGAGTGCACAGGTGAGGCATGCTTGTGTGTTTGGAAGTGTGTACAAGATGCTGATATGAAAGAAACTAAGTAGACAGAAGACAGAGCACACTGAACACACCATTTAGATGACGTAAATGATTCTATGTTTTTAACCACCAATAAAGCCTAAAGATAATTTCAAATAAGGAGAAGATATGAACAGATTTATACTTAAAAAAATCAAAATAAGAAAAATTAGTATTGATGAAATGCTATTATCTAATCAACAACTCATATTCAAATAGTCCCAATAATATTTTTTAGAGATTGTTTTCCCAAATCCATGATCCAATCAAGGATCACACATTGCATTTAGTTGCAATATATTTTTATTCCCCCTCAATTTGGAACAATTTCTTATCATTTCTTTGGTTATTTTTGCTTTTGTTTTTGTTTTCTGACTTTCATATTTTTTGAAAAAGACTAGTTATGCTGTAGAATGTCCCTCAATTTGGTTTTGTCTGATGTTTGCTCACGCTCAGATTCAGTTAGTACATTTTTGGCAGAAATGCCACAGTCATGATGTTTACTTCTCAATGTACCATGTCAGAAGATGCATGGTATTGGTTTCTCTTAATATTGATGATGGTAACTTTATTTGGTTAAAGAAATTAGGAGAAGAGAACATATATAAGTAAAAGTAAGGGAAAATTGTATATAGACTTTGATATTTGCAACATATTTATCATTTTTAATCCTTTCTGTAGATCCATCTTTCCATTCTGAGGAACTTCCTTACGCTTTTCCTATAGTACAGATTCCTGGGGACTAATTACCTTAGTTTTCCTTTTCCTGAAATTGTCTCTATTTTCCTGAAATTGCCTATATTTATGGAGGTTGGTATCACTGGATATAAAATTCTGGTTTGATAGGATATTTTTGTTTTTTTGTTTTGTTTATTTTTTCTTTTCACATTTTAAAGATGCTCTTACATTATGCTCTGGCCTCCATTGTCCCTGATAAGAAGTCAGATTTTAGTTGTATCATCTTTTTTTTCTCCTGTATGTGCTATATAATTGCTTTTCTCTGGCTATTTTCCAGATATTTTTCTTTATCTTTGATTTTTATGAGTTTGACTATGATAGACATAAGTGTGTTTTTTGTTGGATTTATCTTGCTTGAGATTTACTGAGACTCTTGAACATTTAAGTGTGTGTGTGTGTGTGTGTGTGTGTGTGTGAATCAAATTTGGGAAAATATTTTCCATTATTTATTCAGATAGTCTGACCTAATTCTTCTCTTTCCTCCAATCACATCCACATAATACTGCTGGTTATTTTTTTCTAGTCCTTGAGACTGTTTAATTTTTTGAATAAATGTATCTGTTTTTCATATTGAATGATTGAAACAAAGACCCCTAGTCCTTCTTTAATACTTAAAGAAAATGGCACATTACCTGAGATGTATAATGATATATTGTCTGTAACATATAACATTATATTCTATACCACCCTAAAAGAGAGAAAATACATCACTACCCATTCAACCTTAATATACTATTGATTGTAAGACGCATCCCAACTTTAGAGATATTAAGATCTGAGAAAAAAGTCTCTCTGGAACTGAGGAAATCCTGTATTTTATAAAAATTATTTTAAAAGTAGTATAATGGATAAATTACTTTATTCTTCTTCCCTGCAGAACCCTAGTTTTGTTCCAGAAACTTTAATTATGTAGCCTTGTGACTCAGGGGAAGCTGATTTTGATTATCCTGAAGTTAACCATGGTAATTTCATCTCCCTTTTCAGTGACTGACTGAGGGACCCAGGTTTAATCCAGTTAATAAAAGACGTTTCTCTAGGGGCTGCTACTGATTTGGGAGCTGCCTTTTGCTAAGCTGAACTAATCAAACTCAAGGAAAGACTAGTTTTTGATAGGAGAAGGAATTTTCACATCAGCTGGATATGCCCAAGAAATTATGTTGCTGTTACCAGCCATTTTGCAAATAAGAAGGGAAGCCAGTTTGAGGACCTAATCAACACAGAGAGATGGACAGAGAAATGGAGTCTGTATCTTGACTAAACCAATGCCTGGACACCACTATACATTTAGGTTACTTACCAATACGTTTCCTTATTTTTTAGGTCAGTTTGATTTAGAGTTTTGATTATTTATATCTGAAAGCACTCCAGCCAATACACTCTCTGAGCTAAAACCCAGCATCTCTAGGCTGGAGGTTCATTTACTTCTGACATTTTAAATTGATAACTATCCTCTCACTTTGTCTTCTCAGAAATTGGATCTATCCTTTGCTTTCCTGATAACCACACCCTGACCTTACCCCAAATTTGCTGCTGCCACTATCTCTCATTTCTCCAGCTAATTTTCCATGACTCTGGCTGACCTACCTATCTTTTTCTTTACCTTTGCCCACTGTTGACAGTATACAACTCCTCTTCCCGGGACATGGCCTAGATAGGATTGTTCAACTGAAGTTATTTTCTATATGCTGGCAATAAATCATACTAATGATAAAGAGCTCAAATCTGGGTGAAGCATAGCAGTGTATTCTCATAGTTGTTTTTCCGTTTTCAGGGAATCCAGCAATTAAATGTATCCTTTGTTAGAATTGTCCCTTTGATGTTATCCTTTTAGGAGTTTCAGAAAACACTTAACAGTATTAAAATTTCTTGATCTAAACTTTATCCTATCTTTTCAGTCCACAATTGCATTCATGACTAAGTGATATTTCTGTTTCACTTTTCTGTTTAATTCTACATTGTCATGCTATTTCAACTCTTTATGATCATATTTTTTTTAAGAATGAACATGTATTCTTACAGTCTATAGTTTCAGGATGAGACAAACATATTTTTAAAAAAATATCTTTTCCATTGTTTTCTAATAACATATTTATTAGATAAGTATCTATCATATTCATTTTTTTACTCATACCATGTGTAAAGAAATAGCCATTTTACTTAAGCAGAGAAGGGAAGATATCTGACAACTTAAATTTGCATCTACTGCTTGATTTGGCCTTAACTACTTTTCAGAGAGGATCAAAGCAGAGAGAAAATAAGAGGTATGCCTAAATGTTATGGAGAGCAAGATGAAGATTATAATATAAACGTAAAAGGTAAAAATCTCAGTCCGTGATCTCAGGTGTAAACGAAATCTATTTTCCAATAATTTATTTTAAATTTTATTTTAACTTAATTCTTTTTTCCAGTAAGGTCTGCACCCTCTTTTCTATTTGCCAAATAGTGTGTTAGGGTTAATAGAGGGAGATGGAGTTTTTGGAGGGGCTCTGGTCCTCATTTGCATCCAATCTACCCTGAAGACATTAAAAATTTTCAGGTCCATCTTATCTCCTGTTGCTAACACTTGTGGACCACTGCTGTATCCCCCTACATTATGCATGCCTTCCTCTTGGAACGTGTGCATGTGTGTATATGTCTGTATGTGTGTTATTGGATGTGTTTGAAGGCAGTTTTGGGTGACAGGTGGGGGAGGAAAGAGGGAGAAAAGTCAATGTGCTGCTTTCCTGAACGTTCTGTAGGCAAGAGAATTGTGACATTGTACCAGTTCCTCTCTAACTAGACACACAGGTCAATTTTAATGGCAGAGCCGAACGCAATAAACCTCACTGCCTTTTTAATTTCTTTGCCTTGAACAAGAACCATGTCTTCTGGTGTCTTCACATTCATAATCTATATTCTCAAAATATCCTTTTTATGACATAAATGTATATCCCAATTTCTTCAAGGCATTCCAAAGCACAGGCTTTTGAAACTTATAATTTTTATTACCTCAAAGCAGTCCTTGACATAAATTTCAAATGGCTACCTTAATTTAAAGAAAAAGTATTCTAAGTATTCTCTTTTTCTGATGTGTTATCCCTTTCCTGGAACAATAAACATAAAAATGCCTTAACTGTTACCTGTATGGTAGGAGGGGGTCACTGATGAACAGAAGTTACAAGAAAAACACACATTGATTATTGTAGCACAATATTACTTCATTATACCAATACTGATCTCTTGCTGCTCTCCCCACTCTCAGTATTTCTGCCTGCAATAACTTTCTTGCACCCATATATTTAAACAGAAACACCTATGATTGCCATATTTATCTTCCTAAAATACCACTCTGGTCTAGTTATCCAACTGTTCTTTTGTTCCCCATTTTCTAGAAAATAAAGTTCAATAAATAAATATTGTCTATAAGTAAATATTTATACCCCCAACATCCTATTTGCTCTTTTTCTCCATCTATCTAAAAGTCCCTAATCTTGAAAATACCTCAAATTCTTTTCTTCCCTGATGGCTTTTTGAATCACATCAGCTAACAACAATTTCTTCTTACTGGAAACAACAGTAATGATTGCCTACATCACAATTATATCTCTTAGGTATAGTCTGTCTTGACTATTTCTATTTTTAATGTTCTTATAGATTATGAAAATAATTCTCTAAAGCACATGTCCCAAGTCTGCTCTTATCTTACTGTCTATAGCATGCTTTGCACTGAGTAACCACTTGAATAACTGTGATTTGATAGATTTGTCTAAAACCTAAGCAAATTTATTACAATAAAACCAGAGAAAACTTTTCCACTTTTGTTCCCTAATTATTCTGGCCATTCAGTCAGTCTTTTAAAATACATAATTCCACTTCCAATCTGAGATAAATATTTGGAAACAGAACAAAGAATTTATAACCATTCATACCACTGTTTCATTTGTTACTCCAATCAACAAAAAACATCACAAAATAAACATAGAAAAAAAATACCATAACCATCAAAAACTTCTGCAGAAAACAACCAATAAATTGTTATTAGTCATCTAGAACTGAGTATGAGTCATCTAGAACTGATCACGTCTGGTCTTAGAAAGGAAACTTTTAAAAGTACAGTGTTTTTCAATGTCCCTTAAATAGAAATATGAAAAAAGTTCATTTGAGTCTATTTTTTATGTCTCCTGTTGCATAACTGAAGAATGCAATGATGAATATTGAAGCAAGAGATGTGCCCGTAACTGTTAAATTAGTAAAAAAAAATCTGCTGAGGTTGAGATATTTACTTTCTCTTTGGTGATTCTATTTACTCCTCAGTCCTCATATGATGATACTATAACAATAATAATAACAGCAACGACAACCAATTTTAGAACAGCTATTCCAAGTTTAAAATATGTTGTGCTAGAAGATCTTCATGGTTATTAATAAAATATTAATTGAATTTCATGTAATAATTCATCATTCATACATTTTGTTACATATATATGTAACAATTTTTGTTCTTTTCGGACCTAATATTATGGAGTCCAAAGTTCAAACTCGGGAAGGAATCACATATATTAATAACTGTGGAAGGTATAAGATTCTTTTTTTTTTAAACATCTTTATTGGAGTATAATTGCTTTACAATGTTGTGTTTGTTTCTGCTGTATAACAAAGTGAATCAGCTATATGTATACATATATCCCCATATCCCCTCCCTCTTGCATCTCCCTCCCACCCTCCATATCCCACCACTCTAGGTGGTCACAAAGCAACGAGCTGATCTCCCCATGCAATGCAGCTGGGGAATGTACAAGATTCTGATTTAAAATTTTTCCTGTGACAGACTCAAAAACTAAACAATTCTCATAAACACTGTATTAAATTCAAAATTAGTCACAAGTATGCAATAGCATAAGATTTGGAAATATTAAGACTAATTTCAAATATGTTAATTAGTGTACATTAATATACTCAAGCTATGTCAACTATTTTAGGTTTGCAAATATGGACTTCATATTATTGCTGAATGTTTTATGATTACTGGATAGAATATTTAAGTTGAAATCACACCCAGCTAACCACTGGAGTGACATATCTATGTATCACATAACCAATATACAAGGATGATATTGATAGAATTCAATTTGAATACATGAAATTGGAGGATACTTAAGAATATTCAAAAATGAGACAGCCAGCCAACCAGCCAGCCAAATAGGGAAGAGAAATCTGATTTTATATGCAACAAAAAGTCACTAAAGATGATGGATGTGTTTATGGAAATATGGACAAACTAGAAGCCATCCTCTTTTAGACACTTCATTTCCAATTCAAAAGTATATACACACAGAAATGTATACGTGTGTGTGTGTGTGTTTAGTGTATAAAATTGTTGCTTGATTCCTCTCTGAGAACCATAAAACAGAATGGTTTCCTAAGGCAATTAGCTGGGACAATAAAATAAACATAAAACAGAAGCTACACAAATGTAGATATACAAATCAATTACATTCCTCTCTATATATTCATCCATTGATCCTCAGGAAAATATATACATATTTTTTTAAATGGTAACCTGTTTAATTGAAATTGAGTGGTAGAAGTTACTATGACATGGATGGGAACAATCATATCTGTTTAAGAATTAATCTGGAGAGTTTGATTTCCATTTGCATGGAATATCTTTTTCCATCTCTTCAGAGGGAACCTACCTCAACATAATAAAGGCCATATATGGCAAACCCACAGCAAGCATCATACTCAATGGTGGAAAACTGAAAGCATTTCCAAGAGGATCAGAAAAAAGACAAGGATGTCCACCCTCACCACTATTATTCAACATATTTTGGAAGTGCTAGCCACAGCAATCAGAGAAGAAAAAGAAATAAAAGGAATACAAATTGGAACAGAAGAAGTAAAGCTGTCACTATTTGTCAACGACATGATACTCTACATAGAAAATCCTAAAGATGTCACCAGAAAACTACTAGAACTAATCAATGAATTTGGTCAGGTTGCAGGATACAAAATTAATGCACAGAAATCTCTGACATTCCTATACACCACCAATGAAAAATCAGAAAGAGAAATTAAGGAAACACTCCCATTTACCATTGCAACAAAAAAGAATAAAATACCTAGGAATAAACCTGCCTAAGGAGATGAAAGACTTGTACTCATAAAACACTGATGAAAGAAATCAAAGATGACATAAACAGATGGAGAAATATATGTCTCTCTTTGACATAAATCATAGCAAGATCCATTTTGACCCACCTCCTAGAGTAATGGAAATAAAAACAAAAATAAACAAATGGGACCTAATGAAACTTAAAAGCTTTTTCACAGCAAAGGAAACCATAAACAAGACAAAAAGACAACCTTCATAGTGGGAGAAAATATTTGCAAACGAAGCAACTGACAAAAGATTAATCTTCAAAATATACAAACAGATCATGGAACTCAATGTCAAAAAAACAAACAATCCATTTAA
Organism: Eubalaena glacialis; assembly: GCF_028564815.1. Taxonomy (NCBI): domain Eukaryota; kingdom Metazoa; phylum Chordata; class Mammalia; order Artiodactyla; family Balaenidae; genus Eubalaena; species Eubalaena glacialis. Next base: position 53,022,998 of record NC_083725.1, on the reverse strand, counting down.
AAAATGGGCGTAAGACCTAAATAGACATTTCCCCAAGGAAGACATACAGATGGCAAAGAGGCAAATGAAAAGTTGCTCAACATCACTAATTATTAGAGAAATGCAAATCAAAACAATGAGGTATCACCTCACACTGGTCAGAATGGCCATTATCAAAAAAGCCAGAAACAATAAACGCTGGAAAGGGTGTGGTGCAAAGGGAACCCTCCTACACTGTTGGTGGGATTGTAAATTGATACAACCACTAAGGAGAACAGTATGGAGGTTCCTTAAAAAACTAAAAACAGAGCTACCATATGACCCAGCAATCCCACTACTGGGCATATACCCTGAGAAAACCATAATTCAAAAAGAGACATGCACCCCAATGTTTATTGCAGCATTATTTACAATAGCCAGGACATGGAATCAACCTAAATGTCCATCGACAGATGAATGGATAAAGAAGATGTGGCACATATATACAATGGAATATTACTCAGCCATAAGAAGAAATGAAATTGAGTTATTTGTAGTGAGGTGGGTGGACCTAGAGTCTGTCATACAGAGTGAAGTAAGTCAAAAAGAAAAAAACAAATATTGTATGCTAACGCATATATATGAAATCTAAAAAATCTAAAAAAGAAAAACTGGTACTGATGAACCTAGTTGCAGGGCAGGTATAAAGAGGTAGACATAGAGAATGGACTTGATGACATGGGGTGAGAGGGCAAAGCTGGGGCATCAACATATATACACTACCGAATGTAAAATAGTTGGCTGGTGGGAAGCAGCAGCATAGCACAGGGAGATCGGCTTGGTGCTTTGCGATGACCTAGAAGGGTGGGATAGGGAGGGTGGGAGGGAGGCTGAAGAAAGGGGGGATATGGGGACATGTGTATGCATATGGCTGATTCACCTTGTTGTGCAACAGAAACTAACACAGTATTGTGAAGCAATTATACTCCAATAAAGTTCTATTTAAAATAAGGATTAATCTGTATAAAACACTCTACATAAAGTCTTAAACAGTGGAAGGGTATGAAGAATTGAAAAAAGTTAATTTAACTGAGGCATTCAAATTGGATATAAGACAGTGTGTTTTAGATGACTTCTGAATTTTACTATATGCAAGTTTCTAAAAATACACCCCATTCTGGACTGCAATAAAGTTATACGCATTGGATGGAGGAAAGATTTCTAAAGAGGCTCTTTACTAATCATTCTTACTCCAGATCCAATTAATGTTACATTTTCATTTGAAGGCGATGAGGAACAAGACCTCTCCTTCAAATATTAATCTTATTACACAGGATAATTTTTCTCCTTTTTATTAGCTCTTGGCAAGTAGTTTGGTTGTTAATTAACTCATTGCTTGCATGCACATTTTAATATTTAGAATGAATGGTATATGATTTGCTATCCATTCATGTAAAAGTGCTTTCATTCATTGCCTCACCAGATTATCAGAATAATGCTGTGAGATAGCCAGGGCTGGCATTACAATCTTCATTTTACTGATAGAAGGCAATGAGGGGCAGACAGCTGACTTGATTTCCCTAAGATCACATGGTGAATCAGTGATGTACCTAAGGGTACTCTTTCAAAGTAATATCTAAGTCTAGGCTATGAATATGAAGATGAATTTAAATTGTTCCCTCTGGGCCTCATTCTCTACTCTGGAGTATTTGAGTCTCAGATAATCTGTTAAACTCTTCTGGAAATGATTATATATGGCACCAGGAGGCTATAAAATATAGTGTTATATCTCTTTGCTACCATATCCATACACCACAATTATCATTATTTACTTACTATTTTCTTTCTTCATTAAAAAAAAATACTTTAGTCTCCCCTACACAATATGCAAGGTATCAACAATTTTATATACATAAATATATGTTTGTCAGTATAGGAGTGTTAGGGTAACTAAAACAAGAAATCTGACTCAATTACTTATTACTTCTGTGTTTCTGGAAAATAATTTAACCTAAATCTTAGTTTTCATATGTTATTTTAAAATAATAAAATCTCCCTTGTGTAGATTGTTTAGATTATAAATAATATATGTCAGGTGCCTGGAACATAAAAGCTGCTCAGTAAATTGTCTTAATTTATTTAAGTCTTTGGTTCTTCTTAAAATGATATGTTGGTTTTATTAAGCTTCTTTCTTCTAGCCATTGTTATTACCATGCTTATAATAATTACTTGTTCATTTCCTACACTTTAAAACCTTCCCAACCTGGCCTTTTTCTCAAGTCTTCTTCCCCTCAATGTATCCTATAAAATGTCTTTTAAAATTCTATCATGTTAGATGTGTTCCAATTTTTTTTCCTCTACCTTAGAGTAAATATAAATTCCTTATTTTCTGGTACCCAAGATATTTCATAATATGACCTTCATGTAAATGCCAGGCTTATCAGTACCTTCACCCCTGCACATCTTCCTCTTCAATCAAGTGAACCTTTTCACATTTCTATTTTTCTAATTTCTTTTTCAAGTAATTCTCTAGGTTTAAAGTAAGTTCTAATCTATAGGAGAGTAATAGCCTCTTCAACAGTCTTTCTCTTCAGAAATGACTTGAACTTTCTTGGACCTTTAATCTTGCACAAAATTTGAGACTCAGATCATCAAGTTCCAAAAATAACACTGTTGGAATTTTCATTGGAATGGCATTTATAGATTGATTTGGGGATGAATAATTTCTCTATAATAATAATTCTGATTATCCATGATGGTATATGTCCCTATTTATTTAAGTTTTTTTTAAATATACCTTAATATAATGAAATTTTTTTCTTATAAAGGCCTTAAATATGCTTTATTAAATATTTTTAGATGTTCTGTTACTGTTGTATATAACATCTTTTTAATATCTATTTGCTATTGGTGTACAGAAATTTATTTTTGTATTTTAATCATATATCCAGCCAGCTTCTAAATACTTTCATTATATTCAAAAATATATCTGTAGATTATTTTGACTTTTCTAATTAAATGATTATAACATCTGCATGTATCATTAGATTGTATTGCCTTCTTCCAATTCTTATTCTTTCAATCATAGTTTAAGGTCCCCCAACACAATATTGGACAGAATGTTGATAGCATTTGTCTTAGCCAGGGTTAACCCAGGAAAACAAGTAATTTGTGGAGAAAATCACAGGGAAGAGGAACAGGAGAATTATGAGAGTAAAATGTATAAGGAGGTAAAGCCTATACAAGGGTGAGTAATTGATTGATCACCTCTGTGACAAATGAGGCTTGATTATCATCAAGATTATATGAGATACTGTGAAGATTGCACCTCACAATAGTTCACTTGAGAGAAGAGAAGGGCATTTACGGTCTGGCTCCTGTCCCACATTGGCCAAGAGTTATCCATGAATTAGTAATCTCTCATTCTCCCAGGCTGCATATACATAGATGCCAGTTAAATTTCCACAGTTCTCTCAAGTCATGGTGCTAGGAAAATCCCAAGGCAGAAAGTGAAAAATGTGTGGGGTAACTGAGGCAATGTATTGTCAGTTTATACCATGTGAAGATGATTGCTATAATGACTAGAGTAAAAGGTGAGCCAAGAGGATGTGAGGCATGGCATAAGTATCTAATACAATGGACATCTTTGTCTTAATGGGAGCAATCTCAATGTTTCTTCTCATTGAGGATGATGTTTGCTTAAGTTTTCTTATACCTTTTATCATACTAAAAAAGTCCCCTTATATTCTTAATTTCTTAAAAATCTTCATCATAAATGGGTATTACATTTAAAAATAAATTTTCTGTATATGTAGGGATGATCATATGATTTTTCCTTTTAAATCATTTAATTTGTTGGATTAAATTTCTGGATTGTCTAATACTAAATTACCCTTGCATACCTGGGATAAAACCAAGATGGCTATAGTGTATTATGTTTTGTTTGGGGGGTTATTTCTTAATATTTTCTTTAGAATTTTTTTTCAATCTATACTCATGACTGAAATAGACTTATAATTGTCCTTTTCTGTATAGTTTTGCCTAGTTTTTATATAAGGTTGATAATTGCCTCACAGATGCCATTGAAGGGTATTCTCCACTTGTCATTTTCTTGGAAGAGATTGAACAAACTTGGCACAATGTTTTTGAAAATGTGCAGCAAGTCATCTCAAACTTTCTGAGCCTAGTGTTTTGTTTGTGGGAATATTTTAAACTAGTGTTTTCATTACTTTCTTGCTTATAGAATTACTCATGCTATATTTTTTCTTCTTGAGACAATTCTAGGACGACGTACTTTCCTAAGAATTTTATTTCAATCAAAACTTTTCAAAATGATTGGCAAAACTGTTGGCATATTTTATTACTCTAACGAAGCATCTTTTATTACTAGCCTTATTTATTTACGTCTTTTTGTTTTCCTCTTGGTCTATCTTGCTAAAATATGTCTCCCTTTTAAAATTTTTCCCAAAGATCTAATTTGACTTTGCTGATCTCAGTGGTAACTTAGTTTAAATTTTGGTGAATTTTGCTCTACTTTTACTATCATTTTCTAATTTGTTTAAGCTTAATCTATTTTTCCTCTTCTAATTTATTATGATATGCCCTTAGCTCATAAATTTGGAAGTCTTCTTATTTTCTAGTAAAAGTAGAGTATATATTTCCCTTAAAGTGTTTGTTTTGTTGCATCCTACAAGTTTTGATATATAGAGTTTTCATTATAATTTAATTACTGGTATTATTATAATTTCTTGTCGATATCCTGAGCTGTTTAGCAATATGTTTTCATAACTTCTAAATATGTGGGATTTTTCAGTTTATATTTTGTCATTAACTCCAAACTTAATTACACTATGATCAAAGATTATCATCTTTATGATACCTGTCTTTGAAATTTTGAGACTTTCTCTGTGACTTGTAAAAAGTTTGCACGTGTGCTTGAAAAATGCCTCTCATTGATTATTATATGTAGAACTCTGTGTGCATTAGGGCAAGCTTGTTGATTATGTTGTGGAGATCTATATACCTCCTGTTTATTTAGATTCCTTAACCATCAATAAATGAGAGCTATGTGTTGAAACTACAACTAAAATTGTAGATTTGTCAATTTCTCCATGTATTTTCCCCAATTTATGCTTCATTTATTTTGAGGTTATTTTATTACATGTATACATGCTTATAATAGCTATATATTCTTGGCTAATTGAAATTGGATCATTAGATAGTGAAACTCTCTGCCTCCATAATTTTGTGTCTTAAAGTATATTTTATCTAATAGTAATATAACTATTTCATTGTGTTCATATTTGTGTGAAATGTCTTTAATTCTGCTTTTTCCTTCAATTTTTGCTTATCCTTATGTTCTAGGTGATTCTTGTAATTAGCACATAGCAAGATTTTGGTTGTTCTCCACAATCTTTCAGAATTTGTCTTTGAATCAACTAAAAATTTCCATATATATCTATTACAATTACTGATTTATCTAGCCCCGTAACTATCATCTTATTTTTGCATTATGTCCCATTTTTGCAACATTGATTTTTTTTACTTTTTTAATTGAAGTATAGTTAGTTTACAATGTTGTGTTAGTTTTAGGTGTACAGCAAAGTGATTCAGTTGTATATATATATATATATATATATTCTTTTTCAGATTCTTTTCCCTATGGATTATTATAAGATATTGAGTATAGTTCCCTGTGCTATACAGTCGGTCCCTGTTGGTTATCTCTTTTATATATAGTACTGTGTATATATTAATCGCAAACTCCTAATCTATTCCTCCCCCGCAAATAATCCCCTTTGGTAACCATAAATTTGTTTTCTATGTCTGTGAGTCTATTCCTGTTTTGTAAATAAGATCTTTTGTATCATTTTTTTTAGATTCCACATATAAGTGGTATCATATGATATTTGTCTTTCTCTGTCTGACTTTCTTCACTTAATATGATAATCTCTAGGTCCATCTATACAACATTGATTTTTAATACTTTCTTTTCTAATTGACAACTATATCTCTTTTTTAATAAAATTAGAAATCAGCATATTTTCACATTTCTTGGTCTCCTTTCCCCATTTCCTCTTCTGATTTAAATACTGCATTTAAGACTTAATGAGTCTCTCAGCTATAATTTTTTGATACTTTGTATAGCTAATATGTTTCTTTTTATTATGCTCTCACATTGGAATGACAATCTAAACTTGTTGTTTCTTCTAAGAGACTGTTATTTTGCCCTCTGAGTTCATTTTCCTCACAAGTATCAGCTACTTTTTCAGGCAATGAGATTTAAGGAAGGCTAGAACCCAGTATTTGTCAGTTTGATAAATCTAGAGGTGTGGCATAGAAAAAAACAAGCATAGAGGCATTTATGAAAACCAGATTCAATCACTCCCTATCTCATAAGAGAAACCCTCATATCAGGTATTTACTCTCCACAGTCCAGGAAGAAAAAATATTCACTTTTAAACCCTGTGGTTTTGAAAAGAGAAGGCTAGGGAAGCAGTTGATTGATGTCAGTTATTCTCAGCTCCTCAAAGCACAGGTCTTCTCCTATAGTTACCACAATTATTCCTAATATATCTGGGCCCCCATGTGGGTTCAAGCATTCATTGTTCCTAGGCAATGGTCAAGAAGAAGCAAGAGCAAAATTCCAATAATCCCTACCCTATTTTGACCTCAGCAGTGCTTGACTGCCTCCTGTTCCCAGTCGATACCCTCCACACACCAGTTTAAAACCTCCAGTCTCCCCAGGGGGTTGTCACACTTTTCTCCATCTTCCCTGCTCAGATTCCTCTGAAGCCCAACTTGCGGAAAGAAGCCAGTAGTCATGCCAGTTGAATCTCCTCATCAGAACTTGAACTCATATTCACTCTTCATTGAGATTTGTGGCGATATATTTTCTTCTATCTGGCAGGAGGATGTTTAAATTTCCTGTTCCCCTATCATCCAAAACTAGTGACTCTGATGGCCAGTTAGATCTAAGACCACTGAGAGCAGATACATATATATGAAATCCAATTAATCTCAGTCATGGCTATCAGCAGGCAATGCCTTGATGGATCTATCAACTCTCTTTCTACCAATTTGTGACTTAGTGTATGCAATCTCCTAAATGTCCGGACTACAGTCTTTATATTTATGAATAATTGTATCCCCAATTAAATTGATGGGATTATATATATTTATTTACATAATTATATGTATAATGCACATATAATTATATATTTACACCTATACCTGCATACACACACACACACACACACACACACACACACACATTCTCTCTTCTACTAGAATATAACCTTCAAGCAGCCACAGATTTTTATTTGTTTTGTTCTGTGCTGGACAGTGCCATACCCAAGGGGAAGAGAGGAAGTGGAGGGAGTGGACAACCTCCATGGGGACAATTACTTTATCACTATTATTATTTAAAATTTACAGCACATCATGATGATAAAAAGCAAATTTTAGTTGAATTTATTGTTTTAAAATTCTCTACTGACAATGCATCCCTTATTGCTTGTACTCACCTCTTACCACTAGTCCCTGACACATCACAGGTGTCCTATAAATGTTAATTGATTGAATGAATAAATGAGTCTAAGGCGTTCCATGAATACCTGATGAAAGGATGAGAGGATGGATAGGTAGAAGAGAGAGTAAATGAATAAGTGTATTCTTGTCTGCAGAAGTAAATGAGTGAACTCCTTCACTATATTTTGACATTGTTCTTTAGACTTAGGGATTCTGATACCTGATCCCATGTGCAGGGTAAAGACTTGCTCTAATAAGAGAAAAAAAATTCTCTAAATATGTTATTCCATAGGAAACTGTCCCTTGCAACCTAGAAGTAAGATCAAAACGTTAGTACAAAGTGAATGCAGGCAAAGGACACAGAAAGAAAAAAAAAATTAATATCCATTATAAAAAAAAATGTAGTAAGAAGCAATAGAAAAAGCAAACCCTATGTCTGAATACACATAGGAATAAAATCACATTTTTTTTTTCTTTCAACAGAAAGAAAGCACATAAAAGAGAGTAAAAGGTAAGGGCAAACGTTATAAATAGTGGTAAAAATAAGAAAATGAAAGCAAGGGAAATGGAATACCATGGTGAAGGAGAAGAAGAAATAAAATCCTCAAGGAAAGAATAAAGCAAGCTAGCAAAGAAGCAGAATGTAAGCCTCTGATTGTATTTCATTTATAACCGTTCTTACATTTTATTGTATTTCTCTGGCAGGAGTCCCACATCTCTTTATGTCTGAAGGAAAGGGATGGCAGAAAAATGTTGCTCTGGGGACTAGAGATTTATTGCCTTATACACTTAGTGTTAGGCTGATTTTTTTCTTTAAATTACATGCCACTGTCATGTTCAAAATAAAAGCTTAAGATGGACTGCATGCTATGTATCACCATAAAGACTGTTTTATTGAGTGAAAAACTAATGCAAACTTGGTTTTATTTTAAGCAAATCAGAAACTACTGAGGTGATACCAACTTCTATGCTCTTTTTATTTTATCTTAACTGTGCCTCCATTGAATGATATGGAATAGGTGATTTCTTCAGTAAGTGAAACATCCTATGGGAACTATGCAAATATAGCTGTGAAAAGCCTGGGTTTTGAATCCAAACAGACTTGAATTTATAGCTCAGTGACCTTGGACAAGTTATTTAAATTATCTAGCCTTCAGTTTTCTTAGGTGCAAAAAGACATAGTACTAAGAGCCTTTACCTCATTATGGTTCTTATGAGGATTACATACTATAATGTAAAGTTCTTAGCACAGTAACTGGCAGGCATTCAAAGTAATGAGTACTATTATTATTATTATTATAAATTTCTTTACCATTCTAAGGTCTTCTTCAAGAAAAATTAATTGAATCTTAATTTTTTAAAGATTTACATTCAGAGTTAAACCAGCCAATGAAAGGGAAAATACAATCAGCCACTTCCTCTATTTTTATAGCTAATTGACTGAAAAGGTATATTGATTATACTTATTTTATTGCCTATATATATTTTTTATTGGCGTATATTTGGCATATAACATTATATTAGTTTCAGATATATTGCAAAGTGATTCAATATCTGTATATATTGCAAAAGGACCACCAGAGGAAGTATAGTTAACAGTCATCATCATACATGGTTATAAATTTTTTGTCTATATCCTTGTCTATATTCTTGATGCTCTGGCATTTGGGACCTTGATCCTGGAGAGGTTGCCCCTCCCAGGTCTAATTAAATCCTAAAGCTATCAAATGACTCCCCTGGGAGTGTGTCTTTGATATACAAACTAGCCAACCAAGAGCCCTTATCTCCAACCATCTTCTTTATTAAACTCACACACCAGGCTAATATTTCTCCTGTCCTAAATCTCCCCAGGACCATGTATAAGACACCTAGCGACCACCTCTTAGGACAGAGCCAGACAAAATTATTCTAACTGTTTAATCTTAAAACCTTTCTCAACATTCCTACCCTGCTTCACCCATATCGTCCTATGAAAACTCCAGTGAAGGCTCTGGGCCATGGTTTCCCCTCTCTCCCCTCTGCCTCCTGACCAATCCTGGTCTTTCTCCATGTGCCCCTGGGTGGCATGTTGTGCCTCCTATTTCTAGGAATCTGTAAATACAAACTTCTTTCTTCAATTATTTCCACATCTGCATGTCTTCCTACATATGATTAAAACAAATCCCAGGTACGTTTTAACACAGAAGGAAAGATAAACTTAGCACTGCCTCATTCAGGTAAGGATTCTGCCACCATTGCTCTCAAATCTCCCTTATTTTGAAATCCATCCCATCTTTCCAACTTTTTCTTTTTCTTTTTTTTTTTTCTGCCAAGCCACATGACATGCAGGATCCTAGTTCCTCTATCAGGGTTCCCCTACCATGCCCCCTGCAGTAGAAGCACGGAGTCACTGGACCAACAGGGAACTCCCATCCCATCTTTTTTATAGCACCTTCTGTCCATCCTGAGACAGATCCAGTAGCTACTTACCTTGAGAGCCCTGTCTTAGCTTCTTCAGTAACCTCTGTGCCCTGGTTCAGAGACATCTTTCACACAGCTCCTATGCCATTTTCCTCAGCAAGTTCCTCTCCTACTTAATATTCCTTTAAGTCTGCTGACAATTTTTTTTAAGTTTTCATTTTTAGAAACTTCACCTCTAAGCCACTCTCTGAAAGAGCTTCAACCCAAAACATGACACAGTCTTAATCAGATCTCAAGCTCTGGGACCTGAAAATTCTCTACTCTGATAACAACCTCTATGCTACATCTTCTTTAATTTTTTTCACTTCTAGTTGGAACTTCTTACACTTTGAATGACTTGTCCCTTGATTTCTCACTTTCCTTGTAGTAAACACCATGTCTCTATTTTGACTACATATTTCTCCTTATCCACCTGAACATCATGATCAGCCATGTTATTGATCCAAGCACCTCAGAATCCCAGAATTTTCTATCCTAGAATTTTTCTATCAGTCTTGATGCATTACAAGCTTCATTACCTGCCACTTAATCTTTACTTCTGAGCTGCTACACATTTATAGAGTATATTGACCTAATTTGGGCCAAATCAAATAAAAGCAGCCAGCTTAACTGAGCTCCCCTATAACTTAATAATTATTTAATCATTTCTTATTGGCTCTCTTATTTATTCTGCACAGTAACTGGCTCATAACTTTTCCATAATTTTCAATTCTCCAATCTAATTTGCAGATCCTTTATCTTCAGCAGCTATTCTTTTCTCATCTATTAAGAATGGTGTTCTAATGTTACTGTCTTCAATTAAAAACATATATATATATTCTCTCCTTTTCTTCCACTGTCTCAAAACCCATATTCTACTTTAATCTGTTTCCCTCACCCTCTATGAGACCTGTGTATCAGCTAAGACTCTTTCAGCGACAAGTGATAAAAACCCAAATTAAAATTTAGGGAAAAATAAGAATGCATAGATTCATTTAAATAAAAATCCGACAGGTGTAACGGGTTTTAGGAATAGTCAGACACAGGGATTAAATGTTGCTGTGAGGACTTTGTTTCTCCTCCATTTTCTTCCTGTGAATTCTGCTGCATTGACTTCATTTTCAGTCCCCAGATAGAGGACCCAAGAGACCAAGATCACTGCAAACTGTCACCAGATCTAGGGAAAGAATAAGAGTCCACATCTCTTTTTTGTTTATAGCTCAAACAAAATCCCAAGAACTGGGTCTCAGTGTCTCTGTTATGATAGATTTTGGATCACGTACCACTCCTAAATCAATCTCTCTCACCAGTTGGAGAAGTGCTTGGATGATCAGATGTGGATCCTATTCACCTGGAATTAGGGAAAACAAGGAATGAAGGGGATATGAAGTCAGCTCCACCATAATCATAAAGACCAAGAACAGAAGGGTAGACTTTCAAGCTGAAATTGGGAAAGAAGTGGGTCAAACAACACTATATGGCCCAAAGACAAAAATTAACCAAGATACTTGACTCTGTCAATTTCTTCCCCTCGCTGCATGTTCTGTGACCTCTCTCCTTTATACAGGACCTCATTATAGGGAAAAAGTAAGTAGACTCTGTCTCTCTTTGATCCCCCTTTGTAGTATAATCCTTTCTTTTACCTGAAAGCTTTTTGCAAATGTTGTCAATGTCAGTGTCTCCATTTTTGTATCACTGGTGTGTCTCTAAACCATTACATTCTGGTTTCTCTGTTCTTCAATGTAAACTGATATTATCAAGTTTTATTAATAAATTCATTCTTGCCATTTCAAGAGGCCAATTTTTAAAATAATGCTTTCCATTTTGGCTTTATGATCACACCTGCTTCTTGAAATTCTGGCTTTCCTTAGCCACCAAGACATTGAAATGCCTCACATCCCTAACAGCTATTTGATAACTTTTCCTCTCTCTCTTATTAGCATCTTTTTCACTTTTCAAAACTTTAAATGTAGGAAATTATATAGGGGAGGCTTTTTTCTCTTTTTCTATATTTAGTCTCTTCATTTATTCTCTACAGCTTCAAATACCATTTTTCTGTTATAAATCAACACCCACATTACCTATCTTGTATCTTTGTGTTCTCCATCTAGCCCTCCAAATTTATAAATGCCTTTTGACATCTACCTCCTTAATGTCTCTGCCATGTCAAACTCAACTTGTGCTCAAACCAAATTTATCAGATTATCCCCAAAGACAATTTTATTTTCTCTATTGTTATTGGTGATGCTATTGTCATCTTGGTTATATAGGTTACAAATTCTTTAATCAAATAACTCAAGATGCAACATATTTTCTAAAATAACAAGCACTCAAAAATGTTTGCTAAATTGAATTCTTGATAGTACACTTTTAATGCTCCATCAATTATTTTGTCAAGTTTTATACATTCTGTGGCTGAAATATTTATCTTTATCACTACTGCTCCATTCCATAGATACTTCCATATTTCCAGACTTCCTCATACCTCAGTTCAATAACTTATTACATAGTCTCTGGCCTCATTTTTTTCACCATTTCCAAACTTTACGCTACAGCTAGATTAATCTTTAAAGAAATTAGGTTATAATTATGAAACACCCTCTATCCAACAAAACTTGTACAATTAAAAACCTTCAATTCCATCACTTATCACATAAAATTCAATCAAAATATCCTAATATTTAAGTCCCTATATGATAATTACTGCTATTATCCTAATATACCTGGACTACTTATTATTTCTCAGACCCTATGTTCCCTAAATATTTGGTCATCCTTTGTTTTCTTTTCTTAGTTAGATAGCCATGAGTGAAAACTTCATTCTCAGATGGAGAATTTTGTTCATACCTCTGAGAGATAAAATATTGCCTTCTATATCAGTAAACAACAGATGTCACAGTCATCAGCGATTGCAGCCCTCCAAAGGTGATCTGGTGAGCCCTGAGGGAACTCAGGAAGGAAACAAAGAATACTTGCCATCTAGCAGCCATCAGACTGCAGCCACTCCCTAAGGTGAGCCCTGAGGAAACTCAGGATGTGAAAACACAGATACTGGCCCCAGATAGCTGAGCTGCGTATCAAGGGAATGATTTCAGTGAGCCCAGACTCTTGAATCTTCCCATACACAGAAAAGTGATAAATTCCTTAACTTGAGATAGCCAGTTTTCTCTTATTAACAGTAATCTTTTTTTTCCTTCTACCTGCCCTTTGTTGCAAAATTCCTATATATTCTACCTCTCCCCTCACCTCCTGGGAGTCATTTTCTCAGGGTTACTTGAGATGTTGCCTCCGGGGCTTGAAGTCCTTATTGGGTGTGTGTCCACCCAATAAAACATAACTCTCAACTTTTAGGCTATGCATTTATTTTTTAGTCGACACCTCTATTAGAGTACTTACCTTATTCTACATTTTGTTTTAGACACTTTTGTACATGTGTTATCTGCTCTCCTTGAATCCCATCTTTTTAAGGGCAGAGGCCATTTCTGATTTATCATCCTATCTCCCATAATATCTTTCTTAAGGCCTCAAAAAAAAGGAGTTTATAAATATGTATGGAATAAATTTTATGCTTATAACTTCAAATATTCCCATTTTGCAGTATCATTGCTTTGCTTTAAAAAGTTGTCTATGTTTTACTAAAAAACACTATTATTAAATAATGATGACTGCCTAATATTTTGTTTCATTTTTATCATTAATTAATCTAGCCATTTTCCAATTCTCCCCAGGGAAATTTTGGGGGAAAAAAATGATGTCCTTTCACTACAATGTCACGTAGGATTTGTCTATTTCTCTCTAGAGAAATTTATTTTTTCTTCAATACAGCAATTAAGGAGAGAAGCACACATATTCCTGATGCTTAGGTGAAACACCAGTCTCCAGATCTCAGGCTAGCAGTTTGATCACAGAACTCAGAAGTCTCCAGCCATACAATATGGTAAATAGGTGTTTGTGGGATCCTAAAGAACAAAGCTCAAATGGTAAATGTCAGTTACCTCAAGACAAGTTGGGCTACTTTCTCTTCTGCTTGTTCAGCCAAGAAACATTTGCTTCTTAAATGAAACGTTAAGTAACCACCTTCTGAGGAAGGTTCCCTAGAGGTATTCTTTATGAAAGACTTTACATAGGACCTGATAGCATCCCAAAGCTGTGCCAACCCAGGAGTTACTCACAGGCTATTTTTCTCACAGGCATTTTGTTTGGTGCAGGAGTTAAAAAGAAGACAGTGTGTGAAATCCTGAGGGTGTAATCATGAGGCATGATGGGGTTTCAGGGTTGAGACTGTGAATGAGAGGAAGTGAAAAACAGAAAGAACTATATAAATAAAAATGCTTTGGCTTTAATGGGAGTTACCATTTATCAGGCCAATATAGACTTTCTCTAGGGATATCCCAGAGATCCTTAAAGGGAAGTTGAGGGCGTGGCAGCAGGAAGTCCTGGGCACAGAAACACTTATGTAATTCTGGGAATACATTGGGAGTAGAATCCCTGTCAAGACCTTCCCTTTGTCTTTCTCTTTCCCTGACAGGACAGTGACAAACATCTCTTGAATATCAGGTTCTCAGGATGGCAATAAAGATACCAAGAGTTAAGGACACAGGTAATATTCCATACACATACCTGAATAGAAAAGTAAATCAAGGGACTAAAAATAGTCCCAAAATTTCTTAAAGCAACACTTTCATTATTTTAGCTAATTAAACAAGTTGACAAGACAAGGAATGTATATTGCACGTGGAAAATACCACACCCTCAGAACTCTCATGTTGTCCACTACAGTTATATTTCTAATATTAAATTTGCAATGGCTATAATTTTCTTCCACTGTAGGTTTTTTTTTGAAAGTGTATAGTTAAGTTATAGAAAAGGTTTAAATAATAAAGCATATGACTATATATCTACACTCCTACTTTAGAAATAAAACATCGTACTTGAAACCCCTATGTTCACCTTCAAAACAGTCTCCATGATGCATTCTCCTCTTCTCCAACAGAGGTAACAATGTAACAATATCTTGTGTCATGCTTACTATTTCTTTATTTTTATTTATAGTTTTCTGTGTTTGTGTGTGTCTGTGTGTATGTTTGTGTATATTGCATATAAGGGATGGGTCTCTATGTATCTACATATGTGTATGTAGATACATATACTTGGGTAAGATTTTGAACTTTATATAAAAATAATTATACAGTACTGATTCTTCTGTGAAATGATTTTTCACACTCAAAAGTTTTAGAGAAATTCAAAAATGTTGAAGTGTAAATCCATAATTTGTTCATTTTCTCTGCTGTGTAATATTTCATATGTGAATGTCCCACTATTTATCATTTTCTCCCTTGAGCATTTGCTTTGATTCTGGTATTTTTTTTAATGAAAAAAAGATACTGTTGAATACACTTTTACATGAATCTTTTCTGAACATGTTCAAGAATCTCTTGCTAGGACTGGATCATCATAGTGTACATAGTCAACAATACATGGAAGCTACATTTGTAGAGTGGCCTTGGCTTTTTATGGCTCTTTCGCCTTCTATACATATTTTGGAATTAATGCATCATTATCCAGGAAAAAAATATCTATTGAGATCAGATTGAAAGTTAATCAATTTTAGAAGAATTTACATCTTTATAATATTAAGTCCTCCTATCCAAGAGCAACATAATCTCTCTGTTGAGACTTTCCTTAATGCATTTGAAAACTTTCATAAACTTTTCCATGAGTTTTGCATACCTTATATTACATTGATTCTTTTGTACACAATTTTGTTCCTATTATAAATGGTATCTTTTTGCAATGTATTGGTTACTTGTTGCTATAATGTAGAAATGCAAAATTCATTTGTGTATTAAGTTCATATGTAGCATCTTTACTAAACTTATTAATTCAAATAAATTTCCAGTATGTACTTTTAGTTATTACTTGTAGATAATTTTTTCTTTCCCAATCATTTTATCCTTTGATACTTTTCTTGCTGTAGTTTACTGCCAGAGATGTACAGGGATTGTTTCCTTTTTAATTTGAATTGATTTCATGCATTTAGAAAGTTTTTCTTGCCTTCTTTTGGACAGATTGAGTTTTTGAGTTTGTTTACCAGTGCACATCTTTTACCCTTGATTCTTTCTCACCACACAAATGCACATTTTCCAAATATAGATGTTAGAATTGACATTTCTATACTTTGATTTCCCTAGAAATTATATAATGCATATTTAACATCTATAATTATTTATTGTATTTATTTTCTTCCCAAATAAGATAAGAAACTGAGATAAGTTTATTCTCTTAAACTTTGTGCTTTCTTTGTTCAGTATTTCTCTTCGAACCTTTTTTTAGTAACCCAAAGGTGCATTCTTGATTTTTTTTTTAGTTCAGCTTCTAATTCAGAAATTTTTAATCTATATCTAATTGTCCTTTGAACCCTTCCATGGAACTTTTTATTTTAATTAGAATATATATCATTGAACTATTCTATTTAGTTCTTTTCAAATTATTCTAGTGATATACTTTGTATATGTCATAATTTTATTTCATGTTTTATTCTTCTAAACATGTATTTGGATTTTATATTTTTATGATGTTTTCTATTTTTATACAGTAATTCTAATGTCAATGTATGTATAGATCCTAACTTTATGTTTTCTAATGTCTTCTGATTCCACTTGTTTTGTCATATGTTTGAGGTATTTTTTATTTTGAGATCATATTCATTGAAACTTTGTGTGATTTCTTTGAGGTCTTTGTTGTTTGGTAATGGCCCAGAGAAGATTTACCTTAGTTTCTAAGATATACCTTGGGCCCTATCATCAAGGACTACTTTAAATTAAATTCTCAGTCTTTTTTCCCCTGGTCATGTAGGTAGTTTGAATCCATGTTTCAAACCTTTGTTAGTTTTCCTTTTTATGTTGGAGACAGATATATTTCCTCACTATTTCTCATTTCTTGCTATTTGTTTTTCTTGTCCAAAATTTTACTTGAAGTTGTTCTTTTCAAGGTCTTGATTTTATGCAATACTCTCCAAGTTACTTCTTATATAGCGAATCCTGTATTTTTAAAACTGAAGTCTGAGAACAGTGAAGACTGTCAGATCCCTTTAGGCAGCCATCTGCTTTGGGGCTTGCTTACTTGGATTTATGTTTTTTTTATATTTTTGACTCCCAATGATTTCCTTTATTGTCTTATCCCATCTTCCATGCACTACAGTTATTCATCTTAAATTCTATTTTATATGTGTTTTATAGTAGCAGAATCTTATCAATATCTTGCCTAGTATATTACTGTAAATAAGAGTAGATTTTCTTTAAATTTTAAAACCAAGGTTTTCTTATTGAGTATGTTTATATAGTTTATCTTTGTAAACACATATATAACATACATGTATTCATATATATTATAAAAACTATATAGTAAATTAATCCAAAATTATTGTTTGATATTTTGTTGAAATATGTTTGTAAAGTTTGCTCATATTCCCCTGGTTTATGAACTTTAATAAAAACAAACAAAGTGACAAAAATAGCAAACTTTGAAAGATTATCAGTTTATGATTCATTTCTTTAAAATTTTTTTTTTCCTTAATGGAAACACAATTTGTAAACTACTGCATTCATTGAAAATGTGATAGCAAGTGACTGGCAGAGCTAATGTAGGATGATAGTGAGAAGAGGTTATTCTAAGGAGAGGGTATTTGAGCAGAGATCTGGATGTGAAGGAGTTAGTGAGGTGGGAATCTAAAGGAAGTATACAGCAGGTCGTCTTAGTACGTTCAGGCTGCTATCACAGAATACCATAGACTGGGTAGCTTATAAACAACAGAAATTTGTTTCTTGCAGTTCCAGAGACTGGGAAGGCCAAGATCAAGGCAGCAGCAGATTTGATGTTTGGTGACAGCCTGCTTCCTGGTTTAGCCATCTTCTCACTGTGTCCATGTATGGTGCAAGGGGGCAAGGAAGCTTTCTGGGGTCTCTCTTATAAGGGCACTTATCCCATTCATGAGGGCTCACCCTCATGACCTAATTACCTCCCAAAGACCCCACCTCCAAATGACATTACATCAGGTGTTAGGATTTAATGTGAATTTGGGGGAAACAAAAACATTTAGTCCATAGCACAGGTAGAGAGAGAAGCAAAGGCCTTCAGGTGAGAAGAGGTCAGGATGTTAGAAAAATAGGTCTGTTTTCTTAGTGTAGTTGTTAAGAGAAAGAGTGGGATGATGAAATGAAAGTTTCTCCTAAGTCAGCCAGAGCCAGATCATATAGGGCACTGATATAAATAGAAGTGCATTACATTTTATCCTAATGGCTGAAGGAAATTACTGTTGGTTTTAAACTCTCATAAAGTTGTACTTCTTTATTCTTCCCCTACTTGTATGGTTGGTTTAAATTTTTTGTCCTTGTGAAATTTATGCCATGCTACTTTAAAATCAATGCTGGATAGACCTTAGGCAGGAATCACCTCAGTCCTAAACAGGCCTTTTATACTTGGAAGGGCCATGCTGCCTGTGCTCCTACTTTCCAAAATATATGCTTTCTCTTGGGATGTACACTAGGCTAGACAAAAGCACAGTCAGACTGGCAAGCAACACCTGTGCAGGCAGCAGTTACAAGAAGTTTCCACTGAAGTGGAGTTTAACATCATAAGGGTAATAATGTCAACTCATAGAAGTTGGCAAAACTCACAAAAAGAATATACAGTTATGTCCAATACCCATTATGAACTGTGAATAGACCAGTGATGAAATCTTTCAAGGAAAGATGGACTTGGTTTAAAAGCATGTAGGTTGACATGATATTGTTGTTCCAGTACAAAGCTAAAAAACACAGATCAATTTATTGTATGGATATTGAGGTATTCATGATTATTATAGCACCACGTAGCCTATCCTTGGCCTTAAATTTCTACTTCTCGTGCATGCATTCTGTTTCTCAAGTTTCAATGATAGAATTTTTTCTGCTCAAGAACTCCAGTCTTTTATTTTGGTTTCTGTACAGACCTCCAGAAATAGCAACTGTTTTACTTTTCTTCTGAGTCCTCGCTTGCATTTTTTATATGCCAGATGAAAATATTGATGAAATTGAGAATGGTGTTACTCAGAAAATTTGATAACTTGGACAGATCTTCAATTTGGAGCATCGGGGCAACAAATTATATAACAATACTCCCACAGTAACAGCTGATGTCTACTGATTTGGTATAACAGGATAGTTTTCTGATAAAGTATAATTTATGAAAAAAAACCATCTTTTATATAGATATGGTTAAGTGTTTGTTAGTTGTCAAAATAAAAACATATTATCAAAAGAAAGATAATTTAAGCAATAATTCCAAATATAATAACTAGGTTTTTCTAGCACTTTTAGGATTTTAAAATTTGTTTTGTTATTTTCTATTTTCATATTCTTTGTCATCTTATTTAGTTGATAACAGATGTGTGTGGGAAGACAGACACGAGACTGCACATGTGAGGGGACAGAATCTCAGGGGATTCATTAAGCCTAAGATTTCTTTGTATCCTAATAAAATAATTTTGAAACCAAAATTATGAATATTTTGAACAAAGTCACTATCTTAGCTAGTACCCTGAAGGGTTGCATCAGGGGAGGAATATGATACCCAAGGGGTGGTATCAGAAATTCAAGGGAGGCATGTGTAGTTGTCAGAAGTATGTCCAAAATTGTTATTGTTTCAATTTGGTTTCAGGTACAATCAATTTAAGCAGTATTAAAAGAGGGTCAAAAAAAAAAAAAAAAAAAGGAGGGTCAAAATTTCATGTGCACCAAACTGCAACTTTTATGCTAATCAAAAGAAGCATGGGTAAAAATAAAAACAATAATTAGGGTCTTCCCTTGAATAATCTTAATTATTATAGTTACCTGTACCACATTTGAGTCATACATAGATCCTTGCAAAATTTTATGTTTTCTAGAAAGATGGACCTAGAGAAAAGATGTATAATGCAGTGTGAAAATGTCCTGTGAGGTACAGGCTTCTACATAAATCTGAAACAATTCCATTACAAACTTTCTCTCTTTTTCTCAGTCTACTATTTCTTCCAGGGACAACTTTACTTGAATAACATATGACATAACAGAAGTGGAGATTTGCCATTGATCTATATATTTTGATTAATGTAGATACAAGTCAGGTAATCCAAACACTAGAGAAAACCCCTTGCTTTGTAAGTTATGTGCACGCACATAATGCTTTTCATTTGCAAAGCAAGTAATAAACTCTGGCTAAATAAACTCAGGGAGGGTATACAGAATGGCAGGTCATACCTTCAGATAGCATGGGATTACTAACCCAGTAAAATAAAGGAAAATAGAGTGTACAATTATAGAATCAAAGTTTTAGTTGGAAGAGTACTTAGAGAAGACCTCTTATTTTACATATATTAACATTTTCATAATTGTTTCCTTTACTGAACTTGGTCCACATTCCAGCAATAAAAAAAAATATTTACTGAACCATGAAACAACATATTTAAACTCTGAAAACATTATGCTAGTTGAAATAAACTAGTCACAAGAAGACCATGTATTATATTATTCCATTTATATGAAATGTCAAGAATGCATAAATCTATAAAGACAGAAAGTAGATTAGTGATTTCCTATGGCTAGGTAATGGGGCAAATGGGTAGTGATTGTCAGTGGGTATGGGGTTTCTTTTGGGGGTGATAAAAATATTCAAGTCATATTTGAAGATTGTGCAACTGTATGAATATACTATAAACAGTTGAATTGTACACTTGTAATGGGTGAATTTTATTGTGTGTGAATTATATTTCAATCAAACTCTTAGAAGAGAATGAAATATTAACAATATTTAAATTAGCAACTTCTTTGTAAAAGAAAACTTTATAGGCAGCAAAAGGGGAAGTCATACAGTTGAATAAGATATTTATAACACATGTAAGCAAAAAAGATTACTGTACAGAATATGCAAAAATATCCTAAAAATAAGTAAGAATAAAACAGTATAAAAAAAAAACAGGCAAGACAGGCACTTGACAAAACATCAAATCCAAACAGAATAAACACTAAGAGTTACTTAACCTTAATAATAATTATAGAAATGCAAACTAAAACCAACTGAAATAAATTTTACTGTTAACTTGGCAAAAATTGTAGTCTTACCATAACACCTTTTGGCAAAAAAGTAAAGCAGTAGACATTCTTACATACTTCTGGGGAAAATGTAGTGTCAATCTGTTTCAGTTTTTGTGAAGAGGCAATAATCATGAGATAATTTAAGAGAATAGTTATCTCCACTTTAGGGACAGATATATATCTCAAATCTATATGAGGTTTAAATGAGTATATATTTGTAAAACACATAAAACACCATCTGATATTCATTAAGCATGTAATAAATATTAGCTGTTATTGTTTGATGCTCAAATGTGGTTTTCATGGTGGTTTATTAAGGGTCCCAGAATATGTAGCACCATATTCCTTCCCTGTGTTCTGAATATATATACTTTTTAAAAAAATTTTTTTAATTTAATTTTATTTATTTTTTATACAGGAGGTTCTTATTAGTTATCTATTTTATACATATATGTCAATCCCAATCTCCCAATTCATCCCACCACCACCACCTCTCCGCCACTTTCGCCCCTTGGTGTCCATTCGTTTCTTCTCTACATCTGTGTCTCTATTTCTGCCTTGCAAACTGGTTCATCTGTACGATTTTTCTAGATTCAACATATATGAGTTAATATACGATAATTCTTTTATCGTAGCTTTTCATGTGCTTCTTGGCCATCTGTATGTCTTCTTTGGAGAAATGTCTATTTAGGTCTTCTGCCCATTTTTGGATTGGGTTGTTTGTTTTTTTAATATTGAGCTGCATGAGCTGTTTATATATTTTGGAGATTAATCCTTTGTCCGTTGATTCGTTTGCAAATATTTTCTCCCATTCTGAGGGTTGTCTTTTCATTTTGTTTATGGTTTCCTTTGCTGCTCAAAAGCTTTTAAGTTTCATTAGGTCCCATTTGTTTATTTTTGTTTTTATTTCCATTACTCTAGGAGGTGGGTCAAAAAACATCTTGCTATGATTTATGTCAAAGAGTGTTCTTCCTATGTTTTTCTCTAAGACTTTTATAGTGTCCAGCCTTACATTTAGGTCATTAATCGATTTTGAGTTTATTTTTGTGTATGGTGTTAGGGAGTGTTCTAATTTCATTCTTTTACATGTAACTGTCCAGTTTTCCCAGCACCACTTATTGAAGAGACAGTCTGAATATATATATATATTTAATTAAGTAAATACCGAGGCATAAAAAGCATTTTAACTACTGGTATAGATCAGATTAGAGGATATAGTTTATGTCCTTGTGCAAATAGACCTGCTAGCAATGAACTCCAGAAAGAAGACAAGTTTTTCTCCCTCCCAGTTTTGGCACTGACAAACTAGTGTAAGTTTTCCTATAGAAGATATTCAACAAAAAGGAACAAAAGACAATGCAAGCTTCCTGCAGAGTTCACTTGAAAACAGAAAGTGGCAGAACCTAAGCAGAATCTGTTGTTATTTTTCCCAAATTTTCTAGTCATTTGAGTCACACCTAAGATGCACAACAAAATGATTGAAAGGGACCAGGCACAGGCTGAGGTTCTTATGAAACAAGAGCTTTTTCCTATAAACCTAATTGCTATATTTGTCATTATATTGTTGGCATTGTTAGATGTAGGCATTTACCAGGTTTTCTACTTGATGATGGAGCATCAGAGACTCCTAGTTACCATTCTTTTTTTTTAACTAAAGGAAGAAAAATGAGAAATCTTATCTTGCTACTTCAGGACTCATGGGTTGACATATGTTGATCATACACATGGTACCGCAACATATTCTTGGCCTGTATCTAGTAGGATACTCAGGGCAGAGTAGGCATTCAAGCTGTCAGCAATATTTGAACAGGTACCATTTTGGATCTCTTTAATGTAGCAGCTGCTGTGCTATATAGTAAAGCACAGTCGCTTCCTGGTAAATCCCCTTAATTCAATAAGTGATTGTTGGATAAATGACACAATCTAAACTTAAAAAAATGTTTAAAAAGAGAGACTCATGAGATGAAAAACAGGATGGGGGAAGATTATCTCTACAGTTACTTCTAGCTCTGATTTTTTTGAATGCACTAAACCTTTTCTTCTCAAGGGTCTTACCGATAGGGACAAGATAGATATTATTTATCAAATTTCCTATTTCATTTTCTCTTTAATATGTGAATGATGTATTGATAGGAGAAAAATGTAGCATAATTCTTCCCAGCAACTCATAAGAGAATAAATAAAATTGTGACATCATTAATAATTATACTTTTTTCTTATTTTCATTTTCAGTGCCCTATCCCACTGTCCTCATGTTTCACAGAGTATTCTGAGATGATTCTCATTCCCAGAAGAAGTTAATGTTCCACTCCAAATCCTCCTGTCCCTTAAACTATCATCCCAATATTCTGCTCTTGATAGGGAGCTTGACCAACTGTATAATTCAATTGAAAGTTTATAACAGCAGACTTAAGACAAATACTCTGCCCAGTCCAGATAATGCTTGCCCTTTAATTAGTGTCTTTGATGTTTTAGGAAACTAGAATTTAAAGATGCCAGTCAGAAGGAATAAAAGGAGACAGTTAGGTCAAGGAGTTTTCCTGGTGTTTCTCAAATCACATCCTTTAGGTCCCTTCTTATTTTATCTGTAATGAAAGTTGAACCTTAAAGGTAGCAGTCCTTCTTGAAAACAATTGTAGGCAGATAAGAAGGAGAAACAAAGGGATTCATGAATCATTTATCACTAATTCATCTGTTAATATTTCTAAGAATTTAATAGTGAAAATAATAATCTCATAAATATTTACAAAATTCTTTGAGATTCAAAGGAATCTCATAGATATTAATTTGCATCACGTTAAAAGCATGTGTACAC
The DNA here is from genome assembly GCF_028564815.1 of Eubalaena glacialis. Classification (NCBI taxonomy): domain Eukaryota; kingdom Metazoa; phylum Chordata; class Mammalia; order Artiodactyla; family Balaenidae; genus Eubalaena; species Eubalaena glacialis. The sequence goes on along the minus strand of NC_083725.1, from coordinate 52,999,148 downwards.
ATTCTAAAGCCACGTACCACAAAATAGCAGATGGATGTCCTTAGAAGAGAAAATCCTAAGTAACTAAATCCATGAGTGTAAGTATATTATATTTTGAGGTGCGTTTATTTGTTTTTCATGAATTTTTCTTGTCCTTGTCAGTAAGATCCTTGAGAAGAAAAGAAATGCATGGCTCAGTACATGTAGAATGAATTAATGAACTTATAATGGACAAATGAACCTAAAATAGAGAAGCTGTAGATAACCTCCAGTAACCAAAATTTTGATGGGCATAACTAGCTAAAATTCTTGCAACATATCTTTTTCTGAGTGCCTCATGTTACTTTGTATTGAACTTTGTTTAGAGAAGAATGTGCCACAACCTCTATCCTTAGGAAGCTCACTTTCTAACAGGTCACTAACTCTTTTGAGACCATAGCTGCTCACAACCTCCTTAAACTTCCTTTCACTATTTTTGAGTAGTTCTGAAAAACTCTCTTGCTAGTTGCTGTGGACCTGACCATCTGCAAGCAAGCAGGGGCAAGTCTAAACAGAAGGAGTATGGGAGAGGGTTTTTACCTGTTAAGCAACCAGAGACATCAGTGTCAAGGGAGAGGAATTTCTCACTGCAGGTTGCGGGAAATTGACTCGAGTGTTGTCTTGGTTTTCCTTACAGAGTAGGAAGGAGCTAGTGAATTAGTGGATAGAAGAGTAGAAAGTAATGCGTGGTTTGTTGAGTGAGAGTTGGGGGATGGGGATATTTGGTTTGCATTTCTTCTAAGCCTAAGCATATGACAGGAACACCAAACACCCACATGCCTGGGTTATTTTTAACCAACTACAAATAACATGCCAACAGTATAATGCCTTTTTAAAAAGAATGTTCTGCTCCTTCCCAGATGGTTTCATAGAAATATAGATGTTATGCAATTATCGCTATGGCAACCCCATATCTAGCAGCAAGAAATAAGCATGTCATGTATTCCTAAGCTTCACTTGTCTTTTTTGAGTAACAGAATACTGATCAATGTATCTCTCTTTTGGAGCACTCCCAGAATCCTTTAATTCCTGTTTATATTACTTCATCTCTGTCCCACACCCCCATCACACACACACACACACACACACACACAGGAAAAAGTTAAAGACATAGTGAGGATTTCATGATAAGGGAATGTCATAAAAACATATTCTATTCTCAAATAAATGAATTATCTATTCTGGAATCTCCCCCTATTTTGCAAAGAGCAGTCAAGAAATGATTTTCAGAACTGCTCAAACAGTGTGTAATTCCAATATTCAACAGATATGAGTTTCAGGAACATAGCTGCTTATATATCAAGGAAATACCATTACCCCTATTTTCATTGTAGCAGTCCAGTATGCCACCAATACAAGATTAATTGAGAGCAGCTGCAAATGGAAAGAAACTTTTATCTATATTCACAGGGGTGTCTTGTCAGCTGAGTCCAGCACTCATGTGAAATGCTTAAGGAAAACTGTGAACCTTGCATTTTCTCTTTTGTAGATGCAATAGTTCCAGTATATCTTTTCTATTGTTGTAAAGAAGACATAAACATTCAGGTAGGATTATTCAACTTGGATCAGATAATCCTTTCAAATTTATTTACATTCACGGACTTCTCTATTCTTCATCAATGAGCCCAAGCACCAACTTCCCTTCTCTTACAACTCAGCTTCTGTGTTCATCATCTATTGCTGCATAACAATTATTCTTAAACATAACAGCCTAAAACAACTTATATTCATTATCTCACGTTTTCTCTGGGTCAGGTAACTGGCTTGGCATCATGCACCTGATACAAGCTCTTTCACAAGGCTGTACGTAAGCTGTCAGCCAGGGCTGAAGTCATCTCATGGCTCAGCTGGGAAAAGTATCTGTTTCCAAGCTCACTCCTGTGGTTGCTGGTGTGCTTCAGATCTTCAGTGGTTGTTGGAGAGAGAATTCAGTCCCTTTTCACATGGATCTTTCCATGTGATTATTCACAATATAGCAGCTTGTTTCTCCAAAATGAGGGGGGCAAGAGAGATTGAGAGATTGAGAGATGAAAGAGAGAGAAAGGGAGAATAATGAAGACATAAAAGAGTGAAGCCAGAGTCTTTTAGTAACTCAGTCTCAGAAGTGACATTCCATAAGTTTTTGCCATGCTCTGTTTGTTAGAAGAAAGACACCAGCTCATACTCCATGCCCAGCCCCCACCCCAGGGGAGAGAGTTACACAAAGCTGTGGATACCAGGAGGCAGGGATTACTGAGAACCATTTTAGAGGCTGCCTACCAGAGATTAATTCTGAAATTGCAAATATGAAAGGATATTCTATTTAAAATTTGTGTCTATCAAAAAAAATTAAGTGAGAGTTTACTAAGGAAATTACATAATGTATGCGGATGCTTAAATATAAATGATTTAGAAGTTAGCTGATGTTCATTTTAATCTTGCTGTCACCATCTTCATTACAATCAGTGATGTTAACTAAAATCTGATGCTTGCATATGGTGATTCTTAGGTGCAGAGAAAATTAATTATGTCTCAAAATCTGATGTGTGGGTAATAGAAGGATGTCAAGTCAAAATTGTTTTAGACTCTAAAAATCTCTAATCTCTCAATAAAAAATATGATTTTATTCTCTAGAAGTGTGAGCAGCTACAGAAAAGATGAGCATGAAGTTGTAAAGGAGAAAGCATAAATGTGCCCACTTAACCAAATGAATCCAAGCGACATAGTTCATCAATAAGACTACTAATGGTACAGATTAATCATTTTTTTTATACTATCCTTAAAGCTTGTGAGTTTCTCTTTTAATCTCCATTCTAGTTTTTACAGGGAATCATAACCTACATGGCCTTTAGGTTTGACATCTATAGCAGATATTAATTGGAGCCACCAGAAAGTATATAGGAAAGATTGAATTCATTTAAAAATTCATGTTTAATCTGCAGTTCTCCTCAACTCTACTGGGCTGGAGAGAAATTACATATTAGTCATCTGGGGGCCAACCTCCCCCTTTCCAGAATTATGAAAAGGTTCAAATGGTTTTACATAGTCCAAAATATTTAGGGACTCCCCTCTAGCCTGGATCCATGCTGGTGACATTTGTGTGTTCATATTTCCCAAGCTGTGTCATACCTTGAAAATTAACTGTATCTGTGAAAACCTAAATCTGGATCTTGGAGACTTTGGCCAAGGCAGGAAATCCCATTGAACAGGGTCAGTGTCCCTAGGCAAACCACTCAGCAACTTCCTTCTGAGAGGCTCACATTTCTGAGAATCAACAGGTTTCAGTCTCAGGACACTGTCAGCTTGGGACACTTACTATTTCTCATTTTCCAAGCCTGGAAGCAATGGTCACCTCCCTGACTCTCCCCCATCCCCTGCTCCTCTACTAACACAATTCTGCTCTTTTTCTCATAAGTACTTCTTTACTCTGGAGCAAAGCAAGTATCAACTCTTTAAAATACTGGCTTTATTTAAGCCAGAGCTGATTTCAACTGGGAAGGACAGGAAGTTAAAAATGAGCATCATTATTTTTTTCTATAGCAATATAAACAAAACATAAATTAATGTGTTAACACATTTTGCTATCACATATCAAATAAGATACTCCATTTTGTTATAGTGGCTGGACACTTACCATCAACTGTGACATTTTTCAGTAAGTTATGCAAGATTCAGGTTAATCTCTACCTCAGATAGTCATACCACCATCTGCTGGGGTAACAGGAAGCCTGGTTTGTCCCTGAATCTAAGGCACATAACAGTCTTCTTTAAACTCTCTTAAGTGATCCATAATCCTGCAAGTCTGGCTGGTTCCCAAAGAGACCAAATCACTGACCATTGGGAAAGAAAGAAATAGAATTGTAAGAAGGACTCTTACATTGTGGTTGGCACTTGCTCAAAATTGAAGGCATCCCTGGCATTTTTCTTTTTCATATTACAGTTAAAAATGAACCCATAAATATGCCTTATGGAGTAGTTCAGTCGGAGATGTATGTTGACATTAGTTAACCTTACAAGCACTCCTTCATGGCCCAACTAGAAAATCAATTATATTTGTTCCTGTAAAAGTTTATTAAATAAGAAACTTGTTAATTCCAATCTAAGCACAGTTATTCATGCCTTTTTATATTTGCTAGGTAGCTCATGTCACAATGTATTATACTTATTGGTTAGTCCCCAAATAATAATTTTTCTCTTATTATTGTGCATTCTGCAAGGCTGCAAGGGCAGCAAACATATTTTGAGCATCATAGAAATACCAGTGCCTAGTTCCTAATAGCTATTCAATAGATAACCCTTAATAAATGATTGGGGGTGGGGAGGAATGTGAGATCTAAAGAGTGGGGGAAGACACAGTGTAGCAAGTCTGTTCTTTCAAGGCTTCTACATATTAGAACAAGGCAAGGAAAATGAAGCTGCAAATCAGGACATTTATTCCCTACCCTTCCCAATTTTTAATTATATGAAATATGCTATATTTGTGATAAATTTAGCCTGTGCAAAGTAGATTTATGAGTTTTGGAATTATTATGATTCAGGTTCTATATCCTGCCATTTACTAAATGTTTGACTTTGGGCAAGTTACTTAACCATATTAAGTCTCATTTTTCTTGTTTCTAAAATGTGAATTATAATAGTAACTAGATCACAGGACTGTCCTGAGAATTAAAAAGACAATATTTTTTAACAGCACTCAGCATAGTGCCCAATACAGGGTGAGCCTTTACTATATGATATAATAGTAGCTATATGAATATTTCTATTTCTCTTTGCAGCCATGGACATGGGCTATTTATATTGCCTTTTTCTCCTGAGAAACAGTAAAGCTCTAATGAGAGATGGAAGTAGCACCCAGTAGGGGAAAAACATGCAAAAAGTGGTACACATATTACAGTAGTTCTGCTCTTGAATTTCTGAAAGTCCTGAGGAGCTATTAGCATTAAGGATACCCCATATGGGATAAAGAGGCCCTGCCCAGTGGCCTGACTCTTTAGGGAATACATTGCAATGCTACCTTCCAAGCACAATGACTCAAACTCAGGGTTTGTTATAGTAACACATCTCCTAGCCCAATCAAGTAGCATGATAAAAATTAAAACAACAGTCATTCTCTGAGGACCTTCTAGGTTCCAGGCTCACCTCGGCAAGATAAGTTTATTATTTACAAATTTTCATCCAGAAAACTGATACTAAGCAGGTTTTGTAAGGTCCTCAAAGTCACCCAGATAATCATTAACAAAGTGAGGATGAAAAACAGGCATTTCTGATTCCAAAGTCCATACCCTCAATTGTCCAGCCACTTAACCTGTGAATATTAAAAGGAGAAAATGACATTTCCATGTACCTGAAATAAAGTTTGTTTCCCTCATTTCCATATATTTAAATGTCTCTGTAGTTTTTGCTTCATATTTATGTATGTAAAGTTAATTGCTGAAGAGAATTTAGCTTAGTTAAATGGAACATCCTCCAAGATCAGATTTAACTCCCCATATGCAAAGCTGGTGTCACCTTCCAGAAGCCTGATTCTCCAGCTGATTCAAATTGCTTCCCATTCTGCAAAATTATCATGCTTTGATTTTATCTTAGCACATGTGTTTCCTTCTGCTAGAATCCCCTATCCACCTTGTGGAAATGTCAGTTTCTTTTCTTTACTAAGACTCTGGATGAGCATCTCTATAAAGCTTTCTAAGAACTCTTCACTCCAAGCCATGTGGATCGTTTGCATGTTCACCCCACTTTATACATATCTCATCTATACTATTTTCCAATGTTTTAAAGTAATATTTTTACCTGTTCTTCTCCTACTTTGCCACACTAAACTTTGATCTTTTTAAGAGAAAGTTTGGTTTATCCTAGATCTTCTCAATGCTCTTTACGTACAACATATGCTCCATAAATATAACTGAATAAAGATTGGTTCAAGATAGTGGAGTAGAAGGACCTGAACTCACTCCCTCTTGTGAGAGCACTGGAATCACAACTAACTGCTGATCAATCATTGAAAGGAAGACACTGGAACTCACAAGAAAAGATACCCCACATCCAAACACAAAGGAGAATCCGCAATGAGATGGCTGGAGGGGTGCAATCACAAAAAAATCAAATCCCATAACTGCTGGGTGGGTGACTCAAAAACTGGAGAACAGTTATACCACAGAAGTCCACCCACTGGAGTGCAGGTTCTGAGCCCCACGTCAGGCTTCCCAACCTGGGGGTCTGGCAATGGGAGGAGGAATTTCCAGAGAATCAGACTTTGAAGGCTAGTGGGAATTGACTGTAGGACTTCAACAGGACTGGGGGAAACAGAGACTCTACTCTTGGAGGGCACACACAAAATAGTGTGTGCATCAGGACCCAGGGGGAAGGAGCAGTGACCCCATAGAAGACTGAACCAGACCTACCTGCTAGTGTTGGAGGGTCTCCTGCAGTGGCAGGGGGCGGCTGTGGCTCACCATGGGGACAAGGACACTGAGAGCAGAAGTTCTGGGAGGTACTCCTTGGCATGAGCCCTCCTGGAGTCCACCATGAGCCCCACCAAAAGGCCTGTAACTTCCAGTTACAGGTTAACCTCCATTTATCCTCAGGCCAAACAACTAACAGGGAGGGAACTCACACCCACCCATCAGCAGACAAGTGGATTAAAGTTTTACTGAGCTCTGCCCACCAGAGCAACAGTCAGTTCTACCCACCACCAGTCCCTCCCATCAGGAAACATGCACAAGCCTCTTAGATAGCCTCATCCACCAGAGGGCAGACAGCAGAAGCAAGAAGAACTACAATCCTGCAGCCTGTGGAATGAAAACCACATTCACAGAAAGAGAGACAAAATGAAAAGGAAGAGGGCTATGTAACAGATGAAAGAACAAGATAAATCCCCAGAAAAACAACTAAATGAAGTAGAGATAGGCAACTTTCCAGAAAAGGAATTCAGAAGAATGACAGTGAAGATGATCCAGAACCTTGGGAAAAGAATGGAGGCAAAGATCGAGAAGATGCAAGAAATGTTTAACAAAGACCTAGAAGAATTAATGAACAAACTCCTAAAAGAACTAAAGAACAAACAAACAGAGATGAACAATACAATAACTGAAATGAAAAATACACTAGAAGGAATCAAGAACAGAATAACTGAGGCAGAAGAACGGATAAGTGACCTGGAAGACAGAATGGTGGAATTCACTGCTGTGGAAGAGAATAAAGAATAAAGAATGGTCTAAGACTTCTGGGACAACATTAAACACACCAATATTCACATTATAGAGGTCCCAGAAGGAGAAGAGAGAGAGAAAGGACCCAAGAAAATATTTGAAGAGTTTACAGTTGAAAATTTCCCTAACCGGGGAAAGGAAATAACCACCCAAGTCCAGGAAGTGCAGAGAATCCCAAGCAGGATAAACCCAAAGAGAAACACACCAAGACACCTAGTAATCAAATTGACAAAAATTAAAGACAAACAAAAATTATTAAAAGCAACAAGGGAAAAAGGACAAATAACATACAAGGGAACTCCCATAAGGTTAACAGCTGATTTCTTAGCAGAAACTCTACCAGTCAGAAGGGAGAAGCACGATATATTTAAAGTGATAAAAGGGAAGAAACTACAACCAAGATTACTCTACCCAACAAGGATCTTATTCAGATTCGACAGAGAAATCAAAAGCTTTACAGACAATCAAAAGCTAAGAGAATTCAGCGTCACCAAACCAGCTCTACAACAAATGCTAAACGAACTTCTCTAAGTGGGAAACACTAGAGAAGAAAAGGATCTAAGAAACAAGCCCAGAACAATTAAGAAAATGATAATAAGAACATACATATCGATAATTACCTAAATGTGAATGGATTAAATGCCCCAACCAAAAGACACAGGCTCACTGAATGGATACAAAAACAAGACCCATATATATGCTGTCTACAAGAGACCCACTTCAGACCTATGGACACGTACAGACTGAGAGTGAGGGGATGGAAAAAGATATTCTATGCAAATGGAAATCAAAAGAAAGCTGGAGTAGCAATTCTCATATCAGACAAAATAGACTTTAAAATAAACACTATTACAAGAGACAAAGAAGGACACTACCTAATGATCAAGGGATCAGTCCACAAAGAAGATATAACAATTGTAAATATTTATGTACCCAACATAGGAGCACCTCAATACATAAGGCAACTGCTAACAGCCATAAAAGGGGAAATCAACAGTAACACAATCATAGTAAGGGACTTTAACTCCCCACTTTCACCAATGGACAGATCATCCAAAATGAAAATAAATAAGGAAACACAAGCTTTAAATCATACATTAAACAAGATGGAGTTAGCTGATATTTATAGGATATTCCATCCAAACACAACAGAATACACATTCTTCTCAAGTGCTCATGGAACATTCTCCAGGATACATCACATTTTAGGTCACAAATCAAACCTCAGTAAATTTAAGAAAATTGAAATCATATCAAGTATCTTTTCCAACAACAGCACTATGAGATTAGAAATCAATTATAGGGAAAAAAAAAAAACATAAAAAGCACAAACAATGGAGGCTAAACAATACATTACTAAATAAGCAAGTGATCACTGAAGAAATCAAAGAGGAAATAAAAAAATACCTAGAGACAAATGACAATGAAAACACGATGATCCAAAACCTATGGAATGCAGGGAAAGCATTTATAAGAGGGAAAATCATAGCAAGACAATCCTACCTCAAGAAATAACAAACATGTTAAATAAACAATCTAAACTTACACCTAAAAGAATTAGAGAAAGGAGAACAAACAAAACCCAAAGTTAGTAGAAGGAAAGAAATCATAAAGATCAGAGCAGAAATAAATGAAACAGAAACAAAGAAAACAATAGCAAAAATCACTAAAACTAAAAGCTGGTTCTTTGAGAAGATAAACTAAATTGATAAACCTTTAGACAGACTCATCAAGAAAAAGAGGGAGAGGACTCAAATCAATAAAATTAGAAATGAAAAAGGAGAAGTTAAAACAGACACTGCAGAAATACAAAGCATCCTAAGAGACTACTACAAGCAACTCTATGCCAATAAAATGGACAATCTGGAAGAAATGGACAAATTCTTAGGAAGGTATAACCTTCCAAGACTGAACCAGGAAGAAATAGAAAATATGAACAGACCAATCACAAGTAATGAAATTGAAACTGTGATTAAAAATCTTCCAACAAACAAAAGTCCGGGACCAGATGGCTTCACAGGTGAATTCTATCAAACATTTAGAGAAGAGATAACACTCATCCTTCTCAAACTCTTCCAAAATATTGCGGAGGAAGGAACTCTCCCAAAATCATTCTATGAGGCCACCATCACCCTGATACCAAAACCAGACAAAGATACTACAAAAAAATAAAATTACAGACCAATATCACTGATGAATATAGATGCAAAAATCCTCAACAAAATACTAGTAAACAGAATCCAACAACACATTAAAAGGATCATACACCATGATCAAGTGGGATTTATCCCAGGGATGCAAGGATTCTTCAATATACACAAATCAATCAGTGTGATACACCATATTAACAAATTGAAAAATAAAAACCATATGATCATCTCAATAGATGCTGAAAAAGCTTTTGACAAATTTTGACACCCATTTATGATAAAAACTCTCCAGAAAGTGGGCATAGAGGGAAACTACCTCAACATAATAAAGGCCATATATGACAAACCCACAGACAACATCATTCTCAATGGTGAAAAACTGAAACCATTTCCTCTAAGATCAGGAACAAGACAAGGTTGCTCACTCTCACCACTATTATTCAACGTAGTTTTGGAAGTTTTAGCCATGGCAATCAGAGAAGAAAAAGAAATAAATGGAATAAAAATTGGAAAAGAAGAAGAAAAACTGTCACTGTTTGCAGATGACATGATGCTATACATAGAGAATCCTAAAGATGCCACCAGAAAACTATTAGAGCTAATCAATGAATTTGGTAAAGTTGCAAGATACAAAATTAATTAACAGAAATCTCTTGCATTTCTATACTCTAACAACGAAAGATCAGAAAGAGAAATTAAGGAAACAATCCGATTCACCATTGCAACAAAAAGAATAAAATTCCTAGGAATAAACCTACCTAAGGAGGTAAAAGACCTCAGAAAACTATAAGACACTGATGAAAGAAATCAAAGGTGACACAAACAGATGGAGAGATATACCATGTTCTTTGATTGGAAGAATCAATATTGTGAAAATGACTATACTACCTAAAGCAATTCACAGATTCAATGCAATCCCTATCAAATTACCAATGGCATTTTTTAGAAAACTAGAACAAAAAATCTGAAAATTTGTAAGGAAACAAAAAAGACCCCAAATAGCCAAAGCAATCTTGAGGGAAAAAAGCGGAGCTGGAGGAAACAGACTCCCTGACTTCAGACTATACTAAAAAGCTACAATAATCCAGCCAATTTGGTACTGGCACAAAAACAGAAACATAGATCAATGGAACAGGATAGAAAGCCCAGAGATCAACCCACGCACATATGGTCACCTTATCTTTGATAAAGGAGGCAAAAATATGCAATGGAGAAAAGACAGCCTCTTCAATAGTGGTGCTGGGAAAACTGGATAGCTACATGTAAAAGAATGAAATTAGAACACTCCCTAACACTATACACAAAAATAAACTCAAAATGGATTAAAGACCTAAATGTAAGATGGGACACTATAAAACTCTTAGAGGAAGACATAGGAAGAACACTCTTTGACATAAATCACCGCAAGATTTTTTTTGACCCACCTCCTAGAGCAATGGAAATAAAAACAAAAATAAACAAATGGGACCTAATGAAACTTAAAGGCTTTTGCACAGTAAAGGAAACTATAAACAAGACGAAAAGACAACCCACAGAATGGGAGAAAACATTTGCAAATGAATAAATGGACAAAGGAATAATCTCCAAACTATATAAACAGCTCATGCAGTTCAATATTAAAAAAACAAGCAACCCAATAAAAAAATGGACAGAATCCCTAAATAGACATTTCTCCAAAGAAGACATATAGACGGCCAAGAGGCCCATGAAAAGTTGCTCAACATCACTTATTATGAGAGAAATGCAAATGAAAACTACAATGAGGTATCACCTCACACTGGTTAGAATGGGCATCATCAGAAAATCTACAAACAACAAATGCTGGAGAAGCTGTGGAGAAAAGGGAGCCCTCCTGCACTGTTGGTGGGAATGTAAATTGATACAGCCACTATGGAGAACAGTATGGAGGTTCCTTAAAAAACTAAAAATAGAATTACCATATGAACCAGCGATCCTGCTACTAGGCATATACCCAGATAAAACCATAATTCAAAAAGACACATGCTCCCCAGTGTTCATTGCAGCACTATTTACAATAGCCAGGTCATGGAAGCAAACTAAATGCCCATTGACAGAGGAATGGATAAAGAAGATGTGGTACATATATACAATGGAATATTACTCAGCCATAAAAAGGAATGAAATTGGGTCATTTGCAGAGATGTGGGTGGACCTAGAGACTGTCAAACAGAGTGAAGTTAAGTCAGAAAGAGAAAAACAATGACTGTATATTAATGCATATATGTGGAGTCTAGAAAAATGGTACAGATGAACTGGTTTGAAAGGCAGAAATAGAGACACAGATGTAGAGAACAAATGTATGGACACCAATGGAGGAAAGCACAGGATGGGGTGGTGGTGGTGGGATGAATTGGGAGATTGGGATTGATATATATACACTAATATGTATAAAATAGATAACTAATAAGAGCCTGCTGTATAGAAAATTAAACTATATTTAAAAATATTACTGAATAAATTATCATCTTCACTAATACACGTATTCTCATATTTCTCTACTCTTACAAATGCCTTCTCCAAAGATTAATAAAATGATCTGTACTACATTTCTACATTCTGTCCCATTCTCTACTAATCTCTGACATAATTCTGTAACATTATCTAATATGAACCAAGTCTAAAACCTCAGGTTCGCTAACATAAATCAACATTTCACTTGTAAGATTCACTGAAGTATAAACTGCTGTTAAAAGGAGTTCCCTTGTAATAAGTGCTCCCTTATTTTTAATAACCAATCACCAGGGATGTTATCATACCAGCTTTAGTTTTTCATAAGCTTCCTGATAGTATTGATCCAAGTATGACCAGATGGCTTCTTACAAATAAACTCCAGGTGGAATGATATTAGTTGATTTTTAATCATTCCTCTTCTAAATATGTTTTGTTTTTCTTTCACAGAGAAACAGAATTGAATCAATCCTAGACTGTTTGGAGCCAGTAGAACTTACAGAAACAATGGCTATTGGGGAATGGATTTTTAAATATACATTTATGTATTAAATATATATTTAATCATATATAATATGATTTAGTTGACAATAATTATTAAAAATCAACCTAATATCATGAAGACAGTATATTGTTATTCCCAATAATCAAGCCTGGCTCTACAGAGTTGTTCCAAGAACATGATTATTCTTGGTGATACTGTTATGTGAAGAGTTATCCTAATCACATAGCCTGAAAGATTATTAAACATATACTTGGTCAAACACTTAAGAACATTCATTCACTTAACTATTTCTTCCTTCTTTTCTTCATTCAATAAATCCAGGATATAGTCTCATCACTGGGGATACAAGGACACACAATATGCAAGTCTGAACCTTCAATGTCATGGCAGTGTGTTGGGAGATGTGTGCACATGTATGAACAGCTACAGTGATGTATGAACATGTTTATACAGTTCTCTGCAGGCAGAGCCATGCCTGCCCAGAGAGGGAGTGTTTCCCAAAAAGTTTCAGGGCAGAGGTGGCATATGAGCAAAGAAGATAATTAAAATGTGATTCCCTTCTAATTTCTAAAACTTCAGTGCTTTATAATTGCTGAATCTATAAACGAGGTAAACACATCATGGTATCATGGTATCAGAGCTAGGAGCTCTTCCATAGAAACAGGGATTCAGAGAAGAAAGGAGGTATCTCCTCTATGTTGTCCGGGAGGAGTGACAATCAGCCAGGCAAGTAAGGTGGGAAATAGCATTCTAAGCCAAATCATAAATCACCTGGGAGATAAAAGTGGGGCATTTGGGAAATTTCTAGCCTTTAGACTAGAGTAATGCTTGTAGACTGGTTCTTTCTGCTATGTGCCACCTAACCCTATCTCTGCTACATTCAGCAAATTGATGCTGTTGCTGATGGCTGCAGCTAGGTGCAAGTGTAGCAACAGCAGAAAATTGGGAGTTAGCTTTGCTATTTATAATTTGGTTGACTTTTGGCAGATGGCATTTTCCCTGTTTCTCCAGCTACAAGATGGGAATAAAGATAATCAGCATTCCTTTCATATGTCCTTTTAACGTGGTTAAATCTATTTTTAAAAGTATAACTTATGTGAAAGGGCTATGCAAATTACCATTTAAATGTTAAATAACATTTTCTGGATTAAAAAATAAAATGAAGAATTACAGCTAGTAAAAATGTCAAAAAAAAGGAAGGGGAAGAGCGATGAGTGAAGAAAATGTGTAAATGATAACGTGGGACAATATATACACTCTAATATTTGCAAGGCTGCTATGTAGATGCTTTCACCTTTCTAAGATGAGTACTCATAATGTTGCAGAGATTGACTGGGGCCCCGTATCTTCAATTTACTATAACAGAATAAGTCTAAGTAAGGAATTTACCCTAAAATTCAGTTTTTCTTTAAATTAATTCTATTTCTTTCCCCTTAGTTGGTATCAGGGCTTTTTACTGTCACAGTAGCCTTGTCAGACAATAACAAAAACTAAGTTATTCACACATCATTTAGCTCTTGTTGAAAAGAAGCCTAGATGCTTTTGAATGATGCATTCTTACTTTTATATTCAATGACATTTGTTTACCTTGATTCAAAAATGGCAAACTCAGGAAAAAAAATTCTATAATTACTTTTTCCAGTAAAGGGAATGTTAAGTTTGAACAATACCACAAACCAAACAAGGCATAGTAGGTTACCAGAGATATCTTTTCCTTTCTGTTACAAAATGAACCAATCAATCAATCAATCAATGAGAGAGAGAGAGAGAGAGAGAAAAGAGAATGAAGGATAGTCCATGTCTTCCAATAAATTTAGAGAGAGGGAAAAAATATCAGTAGGAGTTGAAAGAACTCAGCAATATCAAAAGTTGTGTGTATTTCCCATAGGAATTTGGTCTATAAATAACTGTGCTGGCAACACTATTTTAAAATCAGCTGCAGAGCTGCAGAAGGTGTTTTTAAGGGATTGGGGAAATTAAAGAAAATTCATATTTGTAAAATTTGAGCCTGGTGACCTGAAATGTTCCATTAAATTAATCAAAGATTCAAGAAGATGCTGTCTTCTGGTCAAGTCTGTGCATTCCCAGTCCCCTTCTTAGCATTAATTCTTTTTTGTGTATTCATTTAGGCTTGCAGGGCCCATGGGATGAGCGAGTTGCTTTTATTAAATGTTGTATTTCTACCCTAACCTCACTGCAAGAAATTTGAAAGACACTGCAATGATTTCACTAACTATTTTATATAATCTCCCATTGTAAATTCTCCCTGAAATTTTGTCCATACAGAAAAATCTTTGAGCCAGAAAAGAAGGTTAAAAAAGATTAATCTCAAAAATATACAAATTAATCACATGCAGCTCAAAATCAAAAAAACAAACAACCCAATCAAAAAATGCATGGAAGACCTAAATAGACATTTCTCCAAAGAAGATATACAGGTGGCCAAGAGGCCCATGAAAAGATGCTCAACATCACTAATTATTAGGGAAATGTAAATCAAAGCTACAATGAGGTAACACCTCACATCAGTCAGAATGGCCATCATCAAAAAATCTATAAACAATAAAAGCTGGAGAGGGTGTGGAGAAAAGGGAACCCTCTTGCACTTGGTAGGAATGTAAATTGATACAGCCACTATGGAGAACAGTATGGAGGTTCCTTAAAAAACTAAAAATAGAACTACCATATGACCCAGCGATCCCACTACTGGGCATATACCCAGAGAAAACCATAATTCAAAATTACACATGCACCCCAATGTTCCTTACAGCACTATTTACAATAGCCAGGACATGGAAGCAACCTAAATGTCCATCAACAGAGGAATGGATAAAGAAGATGTGGTACATATATACAATGGAATATTACTCAGCCATAAAAAGGAATGAAATTGGGTCATTTGCAGAGATGTGGGTGGACCTAGAGACTGTCATACAGAGTGAAGTAAGTCAGAAAGAGAAAAACAAATATCATATATTAACGCATATATGTGGAATCTAAAAAAATGATATAGATGATCTTATTTGCAAAGGAGAAATAGAGACACAGAAGTAGAGAACAAACATATGGATACCAAGGGGGTAGGGAGGGATGGGATGAATTCGGAGATTGGGATTGACATGTATACACTATTGATACTATGTATAAAATAGATAACTAATGAGAACCTACTGTATAACACAGGGAACTCTACTCAATGCTCTGTGGTGACCTAAATGGGAAGGAAATCCAAAAAAGAGGGGATATATGTACACGTATAGCTGATTCATTTTGCTGTACAGTGGAAACTAACACAACATTTTAAAGCAACTACACTACAATAAAAATTAAAAAAAAAAAGAAACTAGGAAAGTATTAAAGCAACCCTTCCTTAAATGTAATTAAGAATCTGAAAATGTGTATTTGATGCTCAGCGTTGTATTTATCTTTTATAAGTAAAAGTATTAAATGCTGTTTATTTGCATAGTAATAGCCACTAAAATTTAATGATCCACTATTATGTGCTAGGTAGTGTACTACGCTTTAAATCAAGTATCTCATGTAATTTTCTCAGGGGTCCTGTGAAATACAACATTATTATCCCCATTATCTGAGTGAAAAACAGGAGACTTTGAAGGATTAGGTAACTTGAGCATCACAGCACAGCTAGAAAGTGATGGACAGTTTAGAACTCAGAGAGTCTGACTTCAAAGCCAGTGTTAAACCATATCGTTTGCTGCCTCCATCAACCTTGTTACTGCACCTGGCCACCGGTCCAGTCCATCCTATTGGCTGAGGTCAATGAAAGTATTCTAAGGAGATGCACAAACACCTAGATCCAATGAGCACTATGCCAGTACCAATCATTGTCCTTTCTCTTTAAGTCCAGAATATGTTTAGTTCTAAGTTTCTTGTAGGACTAATTCACAAATGCTCTGCAAAAGAATTGTCTTCAAACCTACCATCAAAGACATGCACAGATCCACAGGATTCTTCTTTCTTATACCAGGAATTCATAGATGATCTAAAACAATTGTGCCTACATCTCCTGTTCCACAATCCAGAAAAGATTTTATTACCTGAAATAGGTTGATCTGATGTTTTTTTCCATACTCCTGATTTTTGTAAGCTGCCGAGATCTCAGTTGCAGCTCCCAAGGAACTCCCTGCTAATAAAAACACATTACAAATAAATAAGCAAGATAAGAACTTGGGTCTTATTATACATTTCTTTCCTAACCTGACCTTGAAAAATCACTCATTTACTTGGCCTAAGAAATCTTAGCTTTTGTTTGAATAATGGCAAATTAGGAAATTCCATTTCTCAGAAATCCACAGTCTCTGCCTATCTCCATTAATAGCTACCATATATTAAGTTCTTCCAAACTGCGGAAAATGTGATACTCTACCTATATATGTTTTTAAATTTATTTATTTTATTTATTTTTATTTTTGGCTGTGTTGGGTCTTTGTTGCTGCACACGGGCTTTCTCTAGTTGCAGTGAGTGGGGGCTATTCTTCGTTGTGGTGCGCAGGCTTCTCATTGCGGTGGCTTCTCTTGTTGCGGAGCACTGGCTCTAGGTGTGGGCTTCAGTAGTTGTGGCACGTGGGCTCAGTAGTTGTGGCTTGCGACCTCTAGAGTGTAGGCTCAGTAGTTGTGGCGCATGGGCTTAGTTGCTCTGTGGCACGTGGGATCTTCCTGGACCAGGGCTTGAACCCGTGTCCCCTGCAGTGGCAGGCGGATTCTTAACCACTGCGCCACCAGGGAAGCCCTCTACCTATATTATCTCATTTATTTCTCAAGAAAACTCTAGGAGCGTGATGATCCCCATTTCACAGAAGAAAAATCCACTGCAAATGAGACTCCATGTCTCACTTATGGTGAAATAGCTGAGACTTGGTTATTTTAATCATGGTCCTCTCACCGTAAAAACACGTTTCAACCACTATTTTTGCACTATCTCTCTACTTATGCCACTTGACTCTTTCAATATTTTTATTAAGAAAACATAAATGTATACTTATAATTCCCTTATAAAACACTTTAGTGCTTGTTGCAGAGGGTTGTTTCTTTTTTTGATTTAGCTTTTTAATATAATGATCAGAGAACTGAGCTTATTAACATTCATTTGGATGAAATTGGCTGGAAATTAACTAGAATTAAAATTATTAAATTTGAAGTTTAAAGTAGTGTGTCCTTTCCTCATTTCATTTTGAATTCTGCAGAGTTGATACAGCTTC
Organism: Eubalaena glacialis; assembly: GCF_028564815.1. Taxonomy (NCBI): domain Eukaryota; kingdom Metazoa; phylum Chordata; class Mammalia; order Artiodactyla; family Balaenidae; genus Eubalaena; species Eubalaena glacialis. The sequence goes on along the minus strand of NC_083725.1, from coordinate 52,981,600 downwards.
GCATAAATTAAGGAAAATCCTAGAGTCCCACCCACAAAGCTGACAGAGGCAAGACAGAGGAATGGTCCCGTCCCTTTGCATTATCACAATTACCTTTGACAATGTTGCTTTTAGGCATGTTGACAAAGCCCAGACATTGTTAGTGGCTCTCTCCTTCCAGAAGTGCAGACTGCAGAGGTTTACTGAGAATAGACATTTTCTTTTACAGAAGGAGAGGGATATTGCACACTCTTTAAAACTATTAATAGACACCTAACCCACTGATGTAAATGTCTTGCCAAAGAGGACTCATTAATCCCACTTTTGAAAAATGTTTAAGGGAATTGAAAGCAAGCAATTCTGTGTATATACAATGCCTAATGTTCCTATAAAGCAGGCAGGAGTTAGTAAGTTGATCATTGAGAATTCTGTTTATATTTCTATTAGAAAGGGAAATGATTTCCAAGATTAAAGACCATGTTTCTCATAAAAAGTACTCTTTTGTTTAAATACTGAGTGAAGACCCCTTCTCCCAGAGCTATTTTTGGAAGTCTGATATTTCTTGAGGATTCCACGTCCATCTTTCCCACTCTCTAAAATATGAAGATATTTCAATGTCTCCTACAAATCTACATGTCCAAAGCTAAATATCAGAATTTGTCCCAAACCAGCAATTTTTCTCATGTTCTATATTCATCATATAGAGTCACCATTCTTCAGAAGTACTACAAGCTATTTTAATTGTCCCTAAATATTTCTTTTTGTCTTCAATCAGTTCTTACATTCAAAGTATACTTGTTGATTTCCTAAGATGTGTGCCATGCTGTTATATGGCTATGTGGGGGCTACAGCAGTGAAAAAAGAAATAAAGAAAAACAAACTCCCAAATTGCTTACATCATTGAAGATATTGTAGTAGAGTGAGTGACACAATTAAGAAATAAAATATGGAGAATATCAGTTGATGATAAAAAGCCATGGAGAAAAACAAGACAGGAAAGGGGGATACATGTGCTAAGGAGAGTTTACAGACCTGGATGAGATATTGCATGGATGTCAAGGGCTCCTGGTGGTAGCTGCCAAGATAAGCTAAAAGATGAAAAAAGTTTGCTCTGTTGGTTTCAACATGAAAGAAAGTAGTGAGCATGTATATTGGGGAGGAGAGAGGAGTAGTGGTCTTGAGCTGTGCACATTCTCCAGCTTCCTCTTCAAACTTGCCAAAGGTGACTTATGAAGCCAGTGATGTGAATCCCTATCTGACTTATCCAGAACAAGTGGAGGCCAAGGATTCCTTCATGACATCAACAGCCAGAGGTGTGGAGGTCAGGGGAGGGGGGTGCAGGGCACATCTGGTCATATTTCATACTCACCAAACTCCTTTGATTGTGTGTCTCTTACCACAACTACTTTACAATCCCAAATTCCAGATTCAGAAAACTGCTTTTTAGTTGTTCTTCCATCCTTCAAACTAGGATGGGGGTAAAAACTCAATCCTAAAACATCTGACTGCGTGTAAAATCCTCAGTACCAAAAAGGTGTGTTACTCAACTTTTTATCCACACATCCTAAGTGTGCCTTGACTTAGAGTAAAAGTGAGCAATTATTTGTTTGTCTTACCTGAAGGGATAGGCTATAGCACTGCCCTCAGAATTTTCAATAGTTAGTTTTTGCCTATAGAGACTACAAACCTTAACCAATCCTCCCAAATTATAAACCAACTATGTTTCTGGCCTGACCTGACTCCTATTATATTATTCCACACAAACCATATTCAAACCATATTGAACTGACTTCTTTTCCCCAAACACAATCAGATATATTTTCAGCTCTATTTTGCTCAAGTTCTTCTCTGAGCCTGGCATACTGTCTCTCTCACTTCCAATATGTCATTCTTATTTACTATTCTAAGCCAACACCAGTGTTTTTTTTTCCTATAGAATTTTTCTTAATATCTATTGCATTCACCTATGTTATTAACTGTTTCCTCCTTTGGGATCTCACAGACTGATGTCAGAGAACTGAATCCATCACACTGTGATTATAATTAGTTGTTTACACAATTGTCACACCAAGAGAAACGCTTTCTTATCTATCAGCATTTTTTTTTTCTTTCTTGCTTCTCCTAGGTCTCAGGGGAATCAAGTCCATTTTAAGATGGACATGACTGATGAAATTCCAGAAAAGAAGAAAGAGAGGGAAAAATAAAAGATTTAGGATTTGTTGGTTTGGGCTGCCTTACAACTAAACAAGATGTCTATTGAATTTTCCCCTTTCAACACTTTGAAGGACTTGGAGGAAGGAAGGTATTGTTGGAGAAGATTTTTGAATAAAGTTTGATTCCAGACTGAGGCATATAAAGAGAGTTATTTCTTCCTTCCTTTGTTACTTAATTACATTTTAAAAAATCAGTGTTTTTCCCACAAAAGAGAACAAGAGAAAACTCTTCTCCAACAAGGAGAAAAGAGTCAAGGGCATGTGTGGGTTACAAAGAGAATGTGAACAAAAGTGAATATTTTGATAGGTAATAATTTTAAGATTGATTTCACTGGGAGACATATACGTACTGAGTTAAAAATTAAATAGTTACTTTTGGAATCCTCATTAATAAACATTACATTTTGTAATCCACTTACATATAGTCTCAAGTAAGTTAATGAAAAATCTAATAAACGAGAGATATCGAAGAGAAGAGGTGCCAGAAAGTCTGTTATTTTCATAAAAAGAGCATTGTACTGTCATATGCACATAGAGAAATACATTTCAAAATAGAACCGTTATGTAATCTGATATCAGTACCCATGGCAACCTGTAAGGAAAACTGCCAGTTTCTTGGATGAGGGCAGAATCTATAGTGACATGCCTAAAATATTCTAGTTAGGTCTCTCAACAAAGTGAAACCAGTTAAATGTTTTACGAAACTTTTGTTGTTGTTATTGTTCTCAGTGTTTTGCAGGTGATCCAAGAAGAAGTTTTAACAAGTATGTGGCAAATTATTTGGCAAATCTGTGCTAGCAGACCTTAACAATGCCCTGTTCTGGTCAGCCACACCTCAAATTTTAGATTTCCGCCACTGTTTCTTCCACAGTTCTGTTCTTCCTTCTTCCATTTCTACATTCTTTAGTCCATCCTAATGACTTACTACCCATCAGAATTAAAAACCAGTCAACACTTTTTGAATACTTACTACATGCTCATATCTATTCTATTAAGTCCTTTGAAGACATCAATACCATACCTGCCATATTATCTGTTGGAAATCATTTTTATGGGCTAATTTAATACAGAGGCTCTGGTTCAATTCTACTTGTCCACTCTTAAAGTTTCAAATTAAACATTTTTTATGATGAGAATTTAATGATCAGTACAAAATTACTTCTAGGCTATTATGTACTTTCTATTAGCAATGGTAAACACATACCTAAAGAGGGTAGATACGTAACATAAATGTGTTAAGGAGACTATATTTAAGAGAATAAGAAATAGCAGGGACTACAGTAAACTGGACAGTGTGTGCATCACATACAGGCTTTGAAATTCAAATTTTATACTATTTTTAAACCGCTGTATAGGTTACGATGAAGGCTGTTTCCCAATTTTTAAAATGAGAGTTTATTATTATGATCATAATGCAGAATGAGGTTTTTAGGTAAATATTTTATGTTAGGAAAATTTTAGATTTACAGAGTGACTTCAAGGGTAGTACTGAGAGTTTCTGTATAAACTGAACCCAGTTTACACTATTGTTAACATCTTACAGTAGTGTGGTACATTTGTCAAAACTAAAGAACTGATATTTTACTCATTATTAACTAAAGTGTGCACTTTATTCATATTTTCTCAGTTTTGACTGTGATTTTTCTGTTTTAAGATCCTATAAATATATCACTTTTAATCATCATGCCTCATCTTAGACCCCTCTAGATTAAGATCATTTCTCAGTTTTCCTTATTTTTGATGATGTTACAGTTTTAAGAAGTACAGATCAGGTATTTTGTAAAACGTTATTTATTTTGAGTCTGTCTGATATTTTTTTCTTGTGGTGAGCTGCGGATTAGGCGTTTGGGGGAGGAAGGACACAGATGCAAAGTATTATTCTCATCACAACATGTAGAGGGTACATACTATCAATATCACTGATTATTGCTGATAATCTAGGTCTCATGACTGAGGAAGTGTTTGTTAGATTTCTCCACTGTAAAGTAACTCCTTTTCCCCCTTTTCTTATTGCCCTTTGGAAGAGTTACTTTCAAGGCATTCACTCCTTAAGGAGCCCATCTTTAGGGAAAATGAATTAGACTCCATCTCCTTGAGAAGAGAGTCTCTACCTAACTCATCTGGAATTCTTCTGTATGGGATATTTGTCTATTCTCCATCATTTATTCATTTATTTAAACATTTGTTTATGTTAATACAAACTCATGGGTATTTATTTTATATGTTGCGTTATAATCCAATGTAGTTTTATTTATTATCTCCCTCAAATTGTCCCAGCTTTGGTCATTGGAAGCTCTTTCAGCTATCTTTTGTGTCCCTTTGACACAAGCCCATCATTTTTTGTTTGTTTGTTTGATTTTGTTTAGTACTTCCTTACTTTCTGGCATTATAAATGTTTGAGGCCAATTTTGCATATTCCCTACGCCAGACGTAGAATCAGCCATTTCTCTGAAGAGCTCAGGTTTCTTTTGTTGTGGAATGGTACTAGAAACCAAGATCTGGGCACTGGATTTGTTCACTGCTACTGGAATGTCATTGCTTCAAGGCATCTCAGCAGACAGAGCTAACAAATATATGGGTGTCTAATCACCTGTGTATAATACATCTATAATTACTGATATTTCATCATCTGAATCTATAGTAAGCTAACCATGAGTAAATATGGATGTCTCTAACTCTAATCTAATACCTCATGATTCATTCTTGCCTTCCCCCTTTGCTTATCTGTAACTCCAAACTCTAACAGTAAGAATCTTGTCTCCCACCACCCAAGATACATCAGCTTACTTGTTCAATCCCAGTATCCATGTATAGTGGTTTCAAAAATTTTAACCTATAATCCCATGGGAAACAACTTTACCAAAGCAAGTACAGTGCTTATATATAATTCCCTTTGTGTTTAGTTTTACAGTTTCCACTAATTTCCAAGGGTACTGAGGTCAGTACCTTTTTACATTTCCTGCTTCTGTGAGCTTATGTCATGAATTTTTAATAAGGTTGGATTATTTTATCAGAGTCTGCATCCCAGCCTGGATTCCCGGATCTCCTCATTTATTTTGAAAATTTGCAAACATTAAGGTTTCACTCTTTGTACTGTAAGGTACTATGGGTTTTGACATAGTGTCAGGTATCCACTACTACAGTATCATACAGACTAATTTCACTGTAGTGAAAGGGACTTATGTCCAGAATACAAAATAAAATTTTAAAACTCAACAGTGTAGCAGAAACTCGAATAGACACCTCAGCAAAGAATATATACATATGGAAAATAAACATATGGGAAGATGCTTAACATCACTTGTTACTAAGTAATTGTACACAAAAAAATATGATATCACTACACATCTATTAGAATTTCTAAAATCCAAAAAACAGACAATATTGATTGCTGGCAAGGATAAGAAGCATCAGGAATTCTCATTCATTCCTGGTAGGAATGCAAAGTGGTACAGCCGCTTTGGAAGACAGTTTGACAGTTTCTGAAAACACTAAGCAAATTTTTACCATACTCATCATACAGCATCTTGTTCCTGGGCATTTACTCAGCTGATTAAAAAACTTGTGTCCAGGGCTTCCCTGGTGGCACAGTCGTTGAGAATCTGCTTGCCAATGCAGGGGACACGGGTTTGAGCCCTGGTCTGGGAAGATCCCACATGCCGCGGAGCAACTGGGCCTGTGAGCCACAAGTACTGAGCCTGCCCGTCTGGAGCCTGTGCTCTGCAACAAGAGAGGCCGCGACAGTGAGAGGCCCGCGCACCGCGATGACGAGTTTTATAGTGTCTACACACAGATTCTACATATATTTTGTAATATTTATACTGAGCTATTAAACTTTTTGGTGCTACAGTAAATGGTTTTATTTTTTATTTCCAGTTCCAATTGTTTATTGCTGGTATACAGGAAAGCAATTGACTTTTGTATATCAACCTTGAAACCTGCAAAGTTGTTATACTAACTTATTATTTCCAGGAGCTATCTGTGTGTGTGCGTGTGTGTGTGTGTGTGTGCGTAGATTTGTTGGGGTTTCTATAGAGAAAATCATCCATCATGTCATCTGAAAATAAAAACATTTTTAATTCTTCTTTACCAATTTGTATATCTCTTCTTTTTCTTGTTGTATTGAATTAAGTAAGATTTTCAGGATAATATTGAACAGGAGTAATGGGAGAGATATTTTTGAGTCATTTGCCGTCTTAAAAAATTCAATTTTTCACTATTAAGTATGATGTATATGATGTTAGAGTTTTTCAAATATATCCTTTATTAGGTTAATGAAATTCCATTCTAATCCTAGTTGGGGGAAGGTTTATGTTTGCTTGTTTTGGAACCAGCCTTACATTCTTGGGAAGAACCACACTTGTTTGTGGTATATAATTCTTTTTCTATACTGCTGGATTCAATTGACTAATATTTTGTTAAAGATATTTATGTTTATGTTCATGAAAGATATTGGATTATAGTTTTCTTCTCTTATATGTTTCTATGTAGTTTTATTATTAACGCAATGCTGGCCTCATAAAATCACATGCAGTATGTCCCCCACTTCTATTTTATGGAAGAGATTGTTTAACATATGACATTGGCACTATCTCTATTTTAAATTCATGGTTGAATTTAACAGTAAAACCATCTGGGATTTGTGTTTTCTTTTGAGGAGGATTTTTAGCCATTAATTAAATGTCTTTACTAGATATGGAGATATTTGGTTCATCTATTTGAGAGTTTTGGTAGTTTGTTTCTTTCAAGGAATTGATTCATTTCATCTAAATTACCAAAATTGTGGGCATAGAGTTGTTTGTAGTGTTAATTTCTTACCCTTTGAATGTCTATGGGATTAGTAATTATCCTCTTTTATTCTTGGTATTGGTGATTTGTGTCTTTTTCTTTTCTTCTAACCTGAGAAAAAGTTATCAATATAGTGATTTTTTTCAAAGAACCAGCTCTTACTTTCATTGTGTGTGTTGCGGGGGGTGGGGGGTAGTGGATGCTGCAAGGTTGAGATTTATCTTGTTTGGTCTTCTCTGAGTTTCCTAGATCTTCTGTCCTTTTCTCTTTCCCTCCTTTCTGGTGCTCCCGTTATGTGTGTTACACCTTTGGTTACTGTTCCCCAGTTCTGGAATCTTCTGATTTGCTTGTTGTTATTGCTTTTGTTGTTTCATCTTATTTCTCTTTGGATTTTAGTTTGGGAAATTCCTATTGACCTATCTTCCTATTGACCTACCTATCGTCACTAATTCTTCTTCAGATGTGTTGAATCTATTGATGAGCCTGATGAATGCATTCTTTAATTGTTACTTTTTTTCCCCCTAGCATTTTCTTTTGATTCTCTCTCATTGTTTCCATGTCTCTGCTGACAGTAGACACCTGGTCTTGTATATTGTATTTTTTTCCCATTAGGGCCCTTAATATATTGATCATAATTATATTAAATTCCTTTTTTGATAATTCCTATATTTGTTTCATATCTGAGTCTGGTTGTGATACTCACTTCACTTTTTGAACTGTTTTATTTATTGCTATTTGGCATGCCTTGTGATTTTTTGTTTAAATCTGGACCTGTTGTATTGGATAATATGTTCTGAGGCCTTTAATGTTTATCTGGCTAGGGGTTAGGCTGTTTAATGTTTTTGCATCTATAACTACCAGAGGCTTCACATCTCTCTACTGTCCTTGTTTTTGCCTTCTCGCTTGGCTTTGGGCTTGTACTGTTTTTTTGTACTCTTGCTCAGAGAAGATCTGTGCCACTCTTTCAGCTGCAATCCATTATTATTATTACACTAGTGGCTTGCTGTGTCATGGTATGGTGTGGATGAGAGGGACATTTTACAGTGTTCTGATTAAGTCTCAGTCCTTCAGTGGGCTAGTGTCTCAGGGGTATGACCTTCACAAGAATTTTAGTCTCTCTTCCGAGGTCATAGTTGTTACTACTGGTTTTTAAAATTGTTGTTGTTGTTCTCTGCTTACCCACTCTGTTTTCTGGTTGCGGCTGGTGGGTTTTACTAGAGTGAAAGCATGTGACAGTGTAGGGATCCCCTTATGCCTGCAGGTCCCTAGAGTTTCCCATTCTTATGTTAGTCTGTAGTTAACCTTCAGCACTTCATTAAAATTGCCACTTAACTGTTCCTAAGAGTTTATGATGTCCAACAGCTTTTGCTCCTGATGAGTAGATCTCAGCTGTGTCTCTTTGCACGTACTTCTCTGTCCAGATTTTAGAAGATGCAATTTGCCCTGTAACTTCAGTTCTATGATAGGTCCAAGAAAAGTCATTGATTTTCAGTTTAGTCAGGTTTTTCTTGTTGTGAGAGTGAAAGTGATGACTGCCTCTTTACATGTTGGACCTGAAATGGGAAGTCCTAGGTTACCAATTTTTAATTGAAATATTTTTACTATCTGAACCCTTCTATAAAATAGCGTTATCATATCTGTTCCTTCTATAAAATAGCGAAGGAGTGGGAGTACTGGAAAAATCTAACAATCTCATGACAATAAAATACAAACTATAGAGAGTCTAACTTCAGCTGTCTAACCACCAAGGTTGAAGAAACAGAATTTGAAAATATATTTATACCTTGCTAATGTAGTAAAGTCTCAAAATTCAATTGTACTACAACTAGGATATACAGAAAACAAACAAACAAGATGGATAATTCTATCTGTAATTAATCTCTTATTCCTTAACATGCCACTGACTAGTTACTTGGAAAATCAATAATTTCATTTAGACCCATTTGGTAAACTCCATCTGAGGAAGTAAACAGCCCTTCTGGGTAACATTATCACACGGTTGAAAAATTGTCAGTATTTCTCTGGGCCCCTGATGTTTTCCACAAGATGACAGACAGCTTCTTAATGGAAGAGATGTGGTTTAGGACAGTTTAAGGCTTATTTTTTATTAAGAGAGATAAGATCTTCAGATTCTTTTGCTGACATTGTAACATTTGGTAACACTTTCTTATGTGGTTTTATCAAGAGCTTGGTGGTCTGAGGAGGATGGAGACTGTGTATTTCAAAAGTTTAAAGAGAAAACATGTATTTAACTTTCAGACGATCACGCTCATTACACTAACAACCCTCTGAGATAGGTTTGGCCTCCACAGATGAAGAAACTGAGATTCGTAAAGAGTAAGTGTGTTTTCCATATTCATTCAAGGAACAAGGTGTGATGGCAATTTTGGTATCTAGGGCTGAATGCAGAGCCTGAGTTATTTCTTCCTTGATGCTTCAGATTTTATCACCTGCAAGGTTCTCCTCATCCCTAAATTCAGAGAAGAGGAGAGTCCCATGTACCTTCATAGCACACATTCAACATTCATGCAACAAAATTTATTAGTCGTATACTATGACCAAGCACAGCACTAGCCACCAGAAGTGCCACTGTGAGAAAGGCAGGCAGAAGTAGTTTGTGAACTTAGGAAACAGTCTTCCAGAAAATTCAAGAATTTAATTCAAAATTAAATGGATCTTTATGAGTTTTCCAATGGAGAAATAGCAGTGTATTCTTTGTATTTTGTTTTTACTTTCTTTCCAAAGCTTTTATTTTCTCCCTACAATATACCTCAGGCATTTTGGTAATTGTCTTATCCATGTGCAGGTCTTTTTTTTTCTGCTCTTTCTCTGCTCCTTCAGGCTTCAAAGGCCTTAGTAAGACCTTTCACTAAATAGAGAGCCATGAAGTTGAAATAACATTGGATTGAGAGTCAAGAAATCTTAGGTTTGACTCTCAACTCAGTTGCTTTATTAGTTGAATAACCTCAGGCAAGTCACTTGACCACTCTTAAGACTTAGTTTTGTTCATCTATAAACTGAAGGTGATAATAACCACTTTACAGAATTGTTATTCTAATTAAATAAGGTAATATATGTGAATAACACTTTTAAGTATGCAGAAAGCTACAGACATATAAGATTGTAAAGAATTATTCTGCAAGTGTTTAACGTTCAAGAGAGTTCAATTATATACTGGGAAGCACTGAAAAACAGACCGTAGTTGAATATTACAAACCCTTTTGTTTTTACAAAATATCTTATTAAAGCCTTTTAAAAATAAATAGTAAAAATTTTCTTATAAATGCAAGTCAACCTAGCTTGTACACAAATAAAGATTTTGCCATTCTAGTCATGACTGTATATACAAAAGAAGTCCTTAAAGCATCACTTCCTTCAGAGTGAAATGTGGTCTGTTTATGGTTGTTTTCTATAGATTTTATCTTTCAACATATTAAATATTGTCAGAGAAAATATGACAGAAATATTCCTAGTACATCAGTTCATAGATTATCAAAGAAGGTTTCCTTGATGAAATGGCTCCTCTGACAGGGTCCTACCACAGAATCTCATATGACAAGATTTAAGAGGCAGTTGCCTACAGTTCTTTTGTAGCAATAATGAGACCTAGAAAGTTGTGTTCCAACATAATTAACGTTGCTTAATGTTTCTTCTCTCTGTATAGCATGTGCTTCCTCTCCTTAAACCCCAGGCTACTTTGGAAAGCATAATTATCCTTGTGCAGATGAGTTTGGGATCAACGAGCATAGTTCTGTTCATAAACATTTAGAAGAACTAGAGGTAAGGAATGTTCAAGGGCAGAGACAAGAGAGGGAAGGTTGGGGATGACACACACAGTTAACTCCTAAACTAGTAACCAATCCTCTCCTTGCAGTGACTTACGTTATTGAAAGTCAATTCAGAATTCAACACTCAACTCACTTTCTGGATGCCATAAATTTGATCTAAGAAAAATTTATAAGATGGCTAGTGTCCCAGATATTGGAATTAAATGAGTTGTTGAGGCTTACAGAAAGAAAACAAGGTTTTAAAGACCAAAAAACATATACAACTTTTTTTAAAGACAGTGGTGATGGTAAAGGGGAACTATAAATATGATCAGACCAGAAGCAGAATATCATAGGGAAAGAGCTTATACAGTTTTAGAAGATCATGAAACCAGATAATATGTCATAACATAGCGTCACAAGCTTAAATTATTGAACTTGGGAGAATATTTTTATTCATAGTTACCCTGACATGGAATGCAGAAAGCCAAAATCAAACAAGCTGTCTTCAGGTATATCCTCAAAGAACCTAAAACAGGTCAGATGAATACCTAGAATTTTAGTTAGAAATTACCCAAGGAATGTGTTGGTCACTTCAAATTTCTCCACGAATCTCAAGAAAAGTCATTTGTAAGGTCAAATGGAAGAGTAAACAACAAAAAGTCATGAGCATATGTCACTCTCACTAGCAGGTCTGGTAACTCCCACATGGTTGATACTGGAGTAGGGGTGGCAAAAAGCTGTTGTGTTATAAATTTAAGGAGTTGCATGGGTCACACTACTGGTTCCAAAAAATAGCTGGAGAAATCCAGAGATCAATAATGAAATTTCCATTTTAATAGCAAGAGCCATGGTGATCGAACTCAAACAAGAATCCTGCTGTTAAATAAGCATTTGTTCTCTTCACATAAACATGAAATATATCCTAAATTACTTATGAGATGCAGTCATGAATTCAAGCACAGCATTTTTCCCTGGCACCATTGCTGCACATTGCCAAAAGGCTGGCTAGGGATAGTGCCCAATCTGTGACTGTGCCAGGTACCCATCCAAGGATTGCACTTTGTTTCCATGGCCTTGGTCAAGCACTGAGCTAACCTACCATATAATCCCCAATAAAATATGAGCCAATATCATATAGCTGTCTGGCCAGAAATGTCTAAAGAATTTTTGAGTCTCTATTTCTGGAAAAATGGACTGAGTCTACTGAGTTAAAACTTGAGAAAAGTGAAAAGACTTGCATTTGGGTCTAACCACCAATTATGTAAATACAAGGTGGGAAGTTCAGAGTTAAGCACAAAAAATAGAAAGCCGAACCAGGGTATTTAGTCAGTATAAGTTCCTAATCAATCAACCATGTGATATGGTTGCCCAGATTTGAACAAAGGAGCAAGCCAGTTGGAGTTGTTGTAAGCATCCATCCATAAAACACTTCATGTTGTTTTTCAGAAGAGGAAACAGAGGCATGCAATTTAAATAACCCGTCCAAAATCTATTCCTATAGCTGAAAATGGAGCCAGATCTGACCCCAAATGTTGTATGGTCTTTCCTTTTCCTGAAGTCACATTAATGAGGGAATTCAAAGCCATAATACATAAGAAATAATATGATTGGAAGAACTTTAGATGTTTCCCCTAAGGATTAGAAGGCATGGAAAATACAAGACATGGTGAAGACAAGGAAAAATCATGATTCTATGATTTAAATATCTGATGATCCATTAATAACACAAAAGATAATAATGGAGGAGCAAATGGATGAAATTTAAGGATGGCAAGGTATCTATTGAGCTAGAAAAAACAAAAGAAATGAATGAGTTACTAACGTGGTTATGAGTTTCCTGACAAGAAACATGCTCAGGTAGAGGCTATTTGTCAACAGAATTATTATGGAAGGGATGTAAATATTGTGAAATGGTCATGCTAGATGATATTAAACTCTGTCCCTCAAAGTTTTTGATTCTATGATACTCTGGAAGCACACAGATAATATAGGAAAATCTCCAGACTATCCTGTGAGGACTTTTGTCCTGACTCCTTTCCTTGATCCAAGTTAACCGAAGAATGGCTACCAAAAGATAGATGAAAAAAGAAAGAAGGAAAGAATCCCTGTTGGCTTCAGCCGTGCAGCTTCAGTTTCCATGTTACATAACACCATTGCCCATGATGCTTGGTTTCCCAAGAGATGATCAGTGATATGATTTAGGCAAGTGCATCATGTTACTCACCTCAATACCTGCTTGATTTCTTGCTTCCCCTGAGGACCATATAACAGCTTATCGTTGGTCTAATAATACTCTGCTCTGAGGTTTCCTACCTCTGCTTCCTTCCATTACTGATTGGCTGCATTACCCTGATCAAGTTACAACTGTCTCATGGGTGTGCTGAGCAGTGCTAGCAGTCTTTCATTCTAATTTACTGTAGGAATAAAACTCAAGAATGATGTATAGAGTGGTGACAATGCACAGGAGACTTGGTGAACTCTAGAGTGTGCTGTTTGCAGCAGAAGAGATATCCAGGTTAGTTGAATTTACATTCAACTCAGAAAATAAAAATGCAAATATTCATTTTATCACATATATATTAGGTAACTTGGGTATGCGTTGCAGAGAGCTAAGTTGTTATAAGGACTCAATATGGGGTCTTTCAAGGTTTTTGATCATGGGAGCATCTCACGTGGATACAGAATCACTAATAGGGTCCTGGAATTCTGATAAGGGGTATTTTCCAGAGTAAGAAAAGATAAAGGCATAATAGTTCTAAACCAAACACTATCATATGCTACTTGCCTGTCTTATTATTACTGATAATCCTCATGATGACCATAGAAGGTATGTAAAATTATCCGCATTGTGGGGAAAATTTCATCAGTGATAGATAATGATCTGTCCCATTTCAGCTCTTATTGTGTTATTTTGGGCATATGATTTAACTCCATTTGAGATGCAATTGTTAATATATAAAGCATGTATGATAGTAATGCATACATTTTATTGCATATGTATACATAGTATACAGTATATACATACAATCATAAAATCTGTAAAAAAAGTAAACATACTACTATGATAATGATAGCAAAGCATTGTAGCACAGCAAAACACCATGATAACATAAGCTGAGAAAAGGCAAACTTGGATAAAATGTGATTAACAATGGCCCATCTTCTTTCCCTCAGCCAACTCATGTTCTCAAATGGCGGCAGGATAAAGTTCTTGTAATTGATGGGAATGGGGTTACAGTGAAGGAATTAGAAGGGAGGGCATAGTAAAAAGAAGGATGAAGAAGGAAAAGTCAGGCTGAGAAATAATATGAGACCCCTTCTCAGGAAGAGAGTCAAATTGTCCCTGTGTCATCAGCAATCTCTTGGCTTAGTCTCCCCCAGTAGAGCTGGGGAAAGAAGTGTCAACTAATCATGAAGTTCCTGGAAGTCCCAGATAGCTGAAGGACTTAGAATGATTCCCATAATTATTTAATCTACAGCGTAAAAACACCACCAGGGTACACTAAACAGCAGCTGTAACTGAGGCATATTTGGATCACTGCAGCTACCCTGGAATTCCCATTTATCAGCTGTGCAAGTTTATTCCAGTTATTTTGTTAACCTCCTAATAGTCAATCCTTCATTTTACCTGAATGAGATTTTTTTGGCCAAATCTATCAAATTAATACAAATTTTCCTTTAATAATAACTAACACTGAGATCTTCTTCTGTGCCTATCACTGCCTCTTAATCATCATTCTTGCATTCTCTCATTTAATAATACTAATCCTGTGACATTGGTTCCCTTGTTATGCACCACTTATAGATGAGGGAATGAAGGCATAGAGATGCTAAACTAAAGGCAATCCACAAGGTTACACAATGTTGCAGTTATCTATTGATGTGTAACAAACCACCCTAAGATTTAATAGCTTAAAAACATCAGCCTTTTTATTTGCTCACAATTACTGATCAGAGTTTTGGCTGGACATAGGGGGACAACACTACAATCTGGGGCCTCAGATGGGGAGCCTAAATGACTAGGGCTGGATGGGATGCCTGGGATGAACCATATGCCTGGTGTCTGAATTCAGGCTGTTATCTGGGTTCCCTGGTATTTCTCTATAAGGCTAGTGTGAGCTTCTCTGCACGGTGATCTCATTGTTGAAGGAGAAATTGTACCAAATGACAAGTCCACTGTGAAAATGCTTATTAAGCCTCTGCTTGCATCGTGTTTGCTAATATCTCATTGGGCGCAAGTCATATGCAAAAGTATGGTCACCATGAGAGAAGACTTTGTTTACAAAGTCTAGTAGCCAAGAAAAATAATATAGGTATTTTAGGGGGCTATGAGACCCATGGGGGGATCAATTATACCAGACTTGTGTGTATGTGTGTGTGAAGGGGAGAGGGTTTGTCACATAAGACTAGAGGGGAAAAAATCATAGAACTATAGAGTTTCAAAGAGAAATCATCTATCTAGTGCAGCCTTTCATTTTGCACAAAAATATATTAGGGCCACAATAGGAAAGGAGCTAAAGGCACAGATCTAATTATTGACAAACACTAGCCTCAGAATGTACATCACACCAAAATCCAAAGGAGAAGCTCTAACAGAGAGTTTGCAGCAGGAGATAATATTGGAGAACACAAGAAGAATGCAGGGGCTGAATGAGACTCACGAAGAATGAGAAGAGACAAAGAGTAAAGTCTAAAAGTCCAGTCCTAAGGAGTTTGAGTAGTCCACTTGAGACTCCATTAGACCTGCAGTGTCCTTTCCTGCCCTGGTGAGGCTGAAAAACCATATTTCCTCTTCCACAGAAGTGGCCTGTGTGATTATTTGGAATACTGTCTACAGTTCTACATTTGAGTATCTGTCTTGGAGCAAAAGCTCCTGAGAGTAAAAGGCAGCTCATCTTAAATACAGAGTAAAGTAAAATGCACTATGCAACAAAAGCTTTAGGATTATAAAAATGATGGAACACATATGGTCCCTTAAATTCACGTGGGACCAATATGTCTAGGGAATCTGCTATGTAGAAAATTATTAACTATTTTACATAGAACTTTTACAGCTTAATCAACATAAAAGAAAACTATAGGGTAGGTGTGCTTTTAATCCCTCCCCCCCCTTTTTTTCACAAAGGAAACTGAGAGTGAAATGGCTAAATGATGTGCCCAGTGTCACACAGCTAGTAAGCGTCCCAGCTAAGATTTAAAATTTGACCATTATCCTCGTGCTACTCTTCCTTTGATGCAATGAAACCATAATCACATGGAAAGATAGGATAGCGTGTTTAAAACACACTGGGATTTGAATGCCAGGTCAGACATTTATCTTTAACATGGTCTTGTAGAAATAATATCACTTCTCTGAATGTGAGTACTTTTAGTTGCAAAATGAGAGGCTAGACATGAATATTTCTAACGTGCACTCCATCTCCAAAATGTTTCTAGCATTCATTAACAATTGAAAATGTAGTTATTCAATGCAACGCCATCTGGTGTTCATTGCTGAGATTACCTGATGGTTCTTGCTAAACAAAAAGAAAATAATCAGTTAAAAGAAGCACAGATACAAACTACTAGATATAAAATAAATAAACAATCAGACCTACTGTATAGCACAGGGAACTATATTCATTATCCTGTAATAAGCCATAATGCAAAAGAAAAAACACACCAAAATACACAAGTAATAAATATTCACTATTTATCCAAAATCTACTCCACTGTGGATTTCATTTACTTCCTTGTGTAATGTTTCTAAAGTTGGTGTTACAATATCAAGAGCATTACGCTAACAGAATGGCTGTGCAAAGTTGCATGCAGGGATAGACACTACCCTTACATACAAATGGGGTAGATTATACCTGCACATTTCATATTCCCAATAAAAGCAGTAATAGGTCCCATCACATTTCTATGTAATTAGTGTTAAATACATTTTAATCCCATGTAGCTACATGTATTTGAACAGTAACCAGAACTATTGTATTTGAACTGTGTAATTACACACTGGATCACTCAGTGGCAGAAAATGTATAATTATGAAGTTCTCCACAATATCAGAAAAAAACAACCATGCCTATGCAGTGCTGGAGGCAATCACAATAGGATTAAGCTGCCTGTGATTCCACATCTCTTAGTTCAGTGCCTACTTAACTTTCTATACAGTGTAATTAGACATGAGGTGGGGTTGGAAGACAAACCGTATCTAATATGTTAACAATGCCTCTTATTCACAGATAGCTAAAGAGTATTCCACCAAGTTCATGCCAACAGTTTCCTTTGCACAAAATATGAGTGATTTGTCACTCCACACGGAGTAACACTATTATATGTCATGCCTTTTAATATGAGATTCTAAAAATATTTTCCCAAGCCACGCAAAATGCATCCTTGGTGTTGGTTTTATATAAGTTTTCTAGATTCATGAAACATAATGATACAGGGAAGTTAAAGTGGATAAAGTATGCTCAGTAAGTAAAAAGGAATGCAAACTGAATACAAGCTAAACGCTGAATTTCTTGTTTGCTGTCTCAAGAAATGGGAAGCTCTACAATGACTTTCAAAAGGACGTGGCTAAAGAATTTGGTTTATTTTCTGTGACTCTGTGGCACTTAAATATAAATTCTTCATTTAAATGTGTTTTAAAATTAAATATCTACAGAATTTGAGAGAACAGTTTTTATAGCAGCTCACATAAAATCTTAGTGGAGTATAAGCTTCACGTGAACCAATGAGAAGATATATTTAAGGAAAGCGTCTTGGGCAACATTAGAGAATATAATGTCCAAATCTCAGGAAGCAGCAGTCCCACAATGCTTTGGTTGGGAGAGTGACTGTCTTATCAAAGGTGGAGAAATGAGATAAGTAAATAGCAGCTGGAAAAACGTACGTTTAGCCTGGGCATAGACGGAATTCATACAAAAAAACGCAGATTTTGGAGTAATTAAAAGTACTACATGAAGACAAAAGGTGATGAAATAGAGAAGATTCAGAAAGCAGAAACTGAGATAAGGTGACAAAGGAAGGACTTTTCTGAGAAAGTAAGAGTTGAGCTGAAAGCTAAATCATGAAAAGGAGGCAGATTTGCTGGAACCTCATGGAAAACATTTCAGGCAGGGGCAAATGCAAGTGCAATGTCCTTGGGGCCAAATAGTGAAAGAAAAACAAGGAACTTGAAGCAAAAAGAGCAAAAAGGTGCCACTTTCCTACTGGATGTGTAAACCAGGTAAGCATCCTGGGTTCAAAAGAGGCTAGCGTTGTTTGGGAGTTAAACTGGGTAAAGGTGAATGGATCGGAACATTAAAACTATAGCATCAAATCTTATGTGAAAATAGGTCACATAATGGAGTCCAATTTATTCTCCTCCGTTTCAAAGAAGCGATTAATTACTCTAATTTAAAATATCTTAACGCTACAGAGGAATTCACTTTACCTTTGTAACCTCGAGTTTTGGAGGTATTCCCTTTGCCATTTATTTTATTTCTATACAATTAAATGAGCATTAATGAGATGATGAAAAACATTTTCAGAGTGTTAAAAGTTATCTGTGAATTAATACACATGATTACTGAGATTTCATATTTAATCAAAATGCTTTTGAATATTAAGATGTCCAAGAGAGTTGTTTTTTTCTTTCTATTTAAGTCAGCAAGTTAGGAGATTCTACCATTTCTTCCTGCAGAAGTTATAGTCTTTCTTAGGGAGACCATATTGTGCAATGCAATGAGAATTAGCTTGTTAATACTAGCCCTGACTGCCACTTGCAAGGCATAAGAACTTGGGAAAGTCATTGAATCTCTTTAGCTTGCTGAATCATGATGTAAAATGAGACTGCACTATATGGCATCTGTTTCTCTGAACATCCTTACTCTTTTAGTAGAATTGTATTATTACAATGGAATAGACCGTATAGTTTTTAATCCTACTTCCTGCATCTTCCATATCTGATCATCACAGCTCTTTAGCCTTCAAACAATCTCAGGAATCCTTATTATTTTTCTTTTCTTTCTCAAATGAGTGGACAATATCTTCCTTCTTCTCTCTTTTGCCTCATTTTCCATTCTCACTAATTAGTGGACTTATAAGTCAAATTAGTTATGATCATTTAGACATTGATTTTTAACTAAAAAATTATCATTGCATAATAATCTTTACTATTCTATTAGGAAAATTCTGTTGTTTAATTACAAGAGACAATTATATATAAAGTATATTTTTAAAAAGCAAATTTAAAAATTCTCATCTGTTTCTGTGGACTATATTACTTAGAAACACTAGTGTGAATAGTTTTCCTCACTCTGAATTATGGTATTGGTGGCAAGAGTAGTTATTTTTCTCAAACTTAGGTCATGCTCTAGAGTCTAAACATAACTTTCTGAAAATAGCCTTTAGATTTATTATGCATTCTGCTTTAATGATTCAGAAAAGAAAAGAGACTCAAGCCCTTTTGTGGTTAGCAGCAGATTCATGGGTTGAAGAGCAAAATAGGGTTTCCTTTCATTAGACAGGTAGAGAAAATCTATTCATGACCACTTCCCGTATATGATGTTGGGAACACATAGTTCAATCCATATTGGAGTATCCTTGTTCCCTTTGGTCAGAAAATTTTGAAAAGACTTCTCTTAACTGTGGTCAAGTATATACAGCATAACGCTTGCCACTTTAACCATTTTAAGTGTACAGTGCAGTGGCATTATGTACATTCGCATTATTATGCAACCATCCTCACCATCTCCAGAACTTTTTCATATTGCAATGCTGAAACTATGTACCTATTAAACAATAACTCCCCAGGCCAGAAACTTTTAACTTTCACCCTCATAGTGGCAAACAGACAGAAAAGACATATAAGAGTCAACCATGGGAGGACTTACTCCCTTCTGAGGCTAAATAGAAGATCTCATCCAGGAGGGAATACAGGATGCGGAATCAGCAGAAAAGCAGACTCTCCTTTTTTTTAAAATTAGCTTATTTTATTTATTTATTTTTGGCTGCTTTGGGTCTTCATTGCTGCACGCGAGCTTTCTCTAGTTGTGACGAGTGGAGGCTACTCTTTGTTGCAGGGTGTGGGCTTCTCATTGCAGTGGCTTCTCTTGTTGCAGAACATGGGTTCTAGGTATGCGAGCTTCAGTAGTTGTGGCACGTGGGCTCAGTAGTTGTTGCTTGCAAGCTCTAGAATACAGGCTCAGTAGCTGTGGAGCACAGGCTTAGTTGCTCTGCAGCATGTGGGATCTTCCTCGACCGAGGATCAAACCCATGTCCCCTGCATTGGCAGGCGGATTCTTAACCACTGCACAACCAGGCAAGTCCAAGCAGACTCTCCTTTGATCTTTATGGCTTATAGGTAAGAATCAAGATTAACTTATTCCCTGCCTTCTTTTTTGGGCACAATTGCACAGAGAAACAGGAGGAGCAGACTATAAAAGCAAACGGATTGTGTTCATCATTTTCTGGATATAAGTGACCCAATGTTCTTTTTTACATATGCACACTGGTCTGCTGATGACCAGGTAACAAAACCCAGTGCAAAGAGCTGCATCTCTCCTCCAGGAAGTCGTTTATCCTTACATGGGGTACCTACATTTAACCTCATCTTGTAGTGGAAAACCACAACCTTCTCTGAAGTTGTTCTCCTCTTAAAATAAATCAAAAATGAAAGGGAGCAAAACAAACCAGAAGAAAATGAAGGGAAAGAGAAGATAATATTTATTATATGGCATTATGTTAGAATAAGTGTGCTCTCTCCTTTATCTTTACAGTTTTGTGAACTCTGTGTTTTTATTCCAACTTTATAGGTAGTAAGGTGAAAATTTATGGAGCTTCAATTTACCCAAAGCCACACGTCTATTACAGTCAGGGTTCAAAGGGCCCCATAGCCCTTTCCATTTGCTCTGAGGTCTGGAGAAAGGTGTCTGGAAGGGCAGTCTTCTAGCACTTTCCCACACTTATGAGAGGATCATGTCACTGCTGTATACATGGCATCAACTCATCATGAAGTACATGCTGTTCACTGACAAAATTAGAGATGAAACTAGATAGCTTTTTCAAATGTGCTTTAAGTGCATGACTCTACAAAGTTCATGATAATTACCATGTCACTAATGTAAGCATTTTCTACTTTTAGAAGCATAAAATATAGACAACTGAGTTGGCATTCTCAGTATATTTCATGAAAGTTTTGCTATTGAAAACTCAACTCATGGAAACATGAATATTCCAAGTTGAGACAAAAATAAATCATCATTGAATGGTTTTCATGCTATGCAATACCTTCGTGCCTGATCTTTTTACTCTTCAGTGTACTAAAAAATCCAACTCTCTTGTCAACACCCTGGGGAAAGAATGATATGTCCCAGGAGCTATATGGATATGTGTGTTTGCGGTAGAGGATGGAGGTAAGAACTGAAACAGACTTGGAGAGAAGCCTGTCTTCGCAGAGAGAATTAAGAATCATTTGATTCTTGACCATGAAATTTCCCTCCAGACAAGGAGAACATTTAAACTTTGAAATCATACATGGTTGCAAAAAACTTGCCTGGATAACAGCCAATAATTTTGGGGTGAGACACATCTCTGAGACATTAAGTCAGACCAAATGTATTCTTTTCATGGAAGAAGAACAGGAAGGAAAGAAAATCAGATGGTCTGGTTTCAATACTTGGTAAGATGTTCTTCAGGATTTTTTGGAAGGGAGAAGTGCTATCAGGGAACTTAGATTTAAGATAAAGATCTATTACTGACAGGGAATTTAAATGTAAATCCCTCTCTAATAAAAAGACACAGCATATGTTATTGTAGGGCAAATGTTGAGCTAAGCATAAATAATGTCTGAGTTTTTATTCCAACTATAGTGTTTTTTTAAGAACAACCATTTAGTACATTGGACACATACTGGTACATTTTGTACATCGGACACATACTGGTAGAGGCTATTAGCTAAAAGCCCTAGATTTATCCATTATAATGTTTTTTAAGCAAACTTACTGAATGTTCATTATTTTTATCTAAGTTGAATGGAAGTGGATATGAGATGGTTTAAATAAACTCTTGAGTTATTGGTCAAAGGATGCCTAGACAAATTCTGAAATGAGATGCCTGAAATTGAGAGAAAGAAAAAGGTTACTTTAGTTTAGTCATGTTTTATCTGAGGACTATTAGATATATCCAATTTATGGTAAAACCTTTTAATAAGCAAATTTCTATTTCAGAATTTATAATAATAATAAAACATCTGAGATACTCTAATTTTCTAAACAATAAATTCTTGAATGGAAGATTCGTGTTCTATGACTGTTGCAAGAATCACAAGACCAGAAAGAGTCTGGGAAATTTTTAAAATCAAATTCATACCTAATGTTTCAAACTCACTCTGCAAATTACTGTCATGGGTTATGAATACTGGAAAAGGTAGGATGACTGAGTAGACTTTTATACAGAAACTACTAGTTGAGCAAAGTTGAGTAAATTATTTACCCTCCCTGATTCTTATATTTCACATCTGTAAAGTAAGATGTGTGGGTAATGATTAATGATATCTGCCCATTCCTTTGCACAGAGCTATTGTAAGAATTAAGTGAAGTAAAATCAAATGCACTAAAAGTTTCTATAAGCTATATGACACTATTAATTATGTAGCATCATGACACTGGTAATAACTGTGTAGCATTAGTAGATACTGCTACATGTTACTGTTGTAATGATTACAACTATTTCTACTAAAAGAACTACTGCTACTTCTATTACTTATGCCACTATTGAGGCCATTTTAAAATAAATGTGCTATTAACCTCTATCAGGAGATGGTCAGTTGTCCATTTGATTGTCTCTCACTCCAGATTCCATTACAAAATAATAGGATATAAAGGGAATAAAATGGTATACATCAATAGAAATGGGACATAATGTGATGATGGATTGCAAGAAAAAATATTGAAAGATGGAAAGCAGGTCAAAGAGTAGTCACTGGTTTACAATGAGGAAGAAGATACAACACAGGTTCAAAAGAAGGGGTTTTGAACTGATTTTCTCTGAAGAACTCCAGAAAATTATAAGACCCAGGAAAGGTGGGAATGACAAACAGAGTGGGAATGAAAACAGAGGGATCACTTGAAAATTATTGAAATGAATACTTGACTCACCCCTTTCACCACCCAGTGCAAAGAATATCAGCAGTCAATGGAATACTACTCAGCCATAAAAAAGAATGAAATTTTGTCATTTGCAACAACATGGATGGAACTAGAGGGTATTATGCTAAGTGAAATAAATCAGACAGAGAAAAACAAATACCATATGATTTCACTCATATGTGAAATCTAAAAACAAAACAAAACAAAACAAATGAACAAATATTAAAAAAAGAAAAGAAACAGAGTTGTAGATACAGAGAACAAACAGGTGGTTGCCAGAGGGGAGGTGGTTGGGAGGATGAGTAAAAAAATAAAACATACCAACAGTCAGATGTCTATTTTACAAGCAGGATTTTTATACTTTCTTCTGAAGAAATTCATCTAGAGGCACAGGATTCAAAATCAGCAGATATGGGAAAAAGTGCAGGTGATGCACAGAGTTTAAAACAAGGAAGGAAAATAAACATTTGCACATTGAGCCTTCTGCTGGGAGCCTGAGCATCAACAGTGGCTGCCAAATCCTTCCCTGGGAGGTCTGCTGGAAGCATCATCTCTAGGTAAACTGAAGATCTGCAGAGAAATAACATGTACATATTCCTATTTTCAAAGAGAGTAACCCAGCAAAAGAGCCAGCTGTCCACCCAATTACTGGATCTAGCCCCCTATATTTTGACCACCAGTATGCAAAGGGCTTTCAAACTGATATTTTAATGACTCCTTCTTATATAAGAAGAGAGAGTAAAGATACCTGACAGTTGAAGAAAGATCTCATAATGAAAGGCAGAGAAAAAAATGTAGAAAAATCATAATTCAGTCTTGAGAAAAGAGAGAACTCTTTTAAATAATCAAACAAAAAAATTTTTTAATAATTACTTTCTCCACAAAGAAGAGTTAATGCATGCAATTTTTTTAAATGCTATGAAAATAAAAGTCAGCAAAGAAGGAAGAACTCTTGGAAATCAAAATATTGCAAAAAAAATAGTTTGACTAAATGTTATAAATATCTTTGAGAAAAAAAATTTAGAAAGTAGAAAAAAAGGATATGAAGTTAGAATATATGAAATAAAATGTACTTAAAGAATCAAATCTGAGAATTATGTCTGACTAAAAAAGAAAAAAATCCCAGGAAGAAAACATGAATAAAATAAATGAAACGGCATTACCCAAGAAAACTTCTGGAACTAAAGTACACAAGACTACACACTGCTTGATATAACCAATGGAAAAGTCTACCCCAAGGTCAATTATCATGAAATTTCTAAATATCAGTGATATTTGGAAGATCTTAACATCTTCTAAAGAGAGGGAGAAAACACCATATACATAAGGTAAGAATTACAACTATTTCAAATTTCTCAGTAGCAACTATAGATTCTAGGAGAGAATTGTCTTCAAAATTCTGAAGGCAAATATTCTTCAACCTTGAATATTATGCTAAGCCAAAATATCCACTCAGGAGATATGAAGGTAGACTATCACTCCATTTTTGTTTTTCATGAAAGGATTCAGAGATATACTTTTTGCACTTTTTTTGAGGAAAGAATAATGTGCTTCAGAAAGTGAAGTATTAAACCACAAAAGTGGGTCAACTTAGGAAAAAAGAAAAGGATTATGGAAAAGAGGTCTTCATTAAAAATAAGGATTTAATAGAATAATATAGCATTTGAAACAAAATAAGGCTATGTGAATAGTAAATTATGCAAGTGGAAATAAAAACAAATTATAACCTCCAAGAAGACAAAATAGCAATATGAAAAGGGGAATATCATCATAATACTACTTGACTCTGTCTAGCATTACATGGTTATGATGATATAAAAACTAATTCAACCATAGTGATATAACTATAGGAAGACTTCTGAGGTATTTTAGAGTTTCAGATCTCTACCATGAGAAGGTACTTTTGTTTATGTTACGGTGATAAATATTCCTGGTTTGTCAGGTACTGAAAAGTTTCCAGGCTTGGGATTTTTGGTATTAAAACCTGAACAGTCCCTGGGGGGAAGGTTATTATGAGAGGTGGTAAGAAAAAGAATCCTTTTAATATTATTGTTATTACCATCATCAATATTATTACCAGTAGTAGTAGTAATAGTAGCAGTATTATAAAACTTTTGATAGTAATTTTTAATTCTGTTACCAAAAGTTGGGGTCCAGGTGCCCACTGCTCGAAAGCCAATACTCTAGAGACAAGGCTGGTAGAAAGGAAAGTTTGTTTTATTCCAGAGGCTGGCAACTGGGGGAGAGGGTGGACTAATGTCCAAATGCCAACTCTCCCCTGACAGTCAGTGGGCAAGAACTTTTAAAGGGGAGTTTCAGGGGTGTGTAAGTGGGCACAGTCAGCTCTGACAGTCATCTTGAAATTGGTCATGCAGTGCTCTGATCAGTGTCATCTGGATTGTTTTGAGTACAGTTAATCTTTAGTTCCAGGGTCGGTTTGTTCCCATTTCTTTGAGGACAGTTCTTGGAATTGTCACAGCTTATGTAATGGCTACAGCCTGGTCATCATGTAGTTAACTTCTTCCACCTGGTGGTGGTTTCAGTACCTATAAAACAGCTCAAAGGATCCGCCTCAATATATTTTCTATATAGAGAGACCTTCAAGATGGTGGAAGAGTAAGACGTGGAGATCACCTTCCTCTCCACAAATACATCAGAAATACAGCTACATGTGGAACAACTCCTACAGAACACTTACTGAACGTTGGCAGACGACCTCAGACTTCCCAAAAGGCTAGAAAATCCCACGTACCTGGGTAGGGCAAAAGAAAAAAGAAAAAACGGGGACAGAAGAATAAGGATGGGACCTGCACCTCTGGGAGGGAGCTGTGAAGGAGGAAAAGTTTCCACAAACTAGGAAGCCCCTTCACTGGTGGAGATGGGGGATGGGCAGGGGGGAAGCTTCGGAGCCACGGAGGAGAGCGCAGCAATATGGGTGCAGAGGGCAAAGTGGAGAGATTCCCACACAAAGGATTGGTGCTGACCAGCTCTCACCAGCCTGAGAGGCTTGTCTGCTCACCTGTCAGGATGGGTGGGGGCTGGGAGCTGAGGCTCTGACTTTGGAGGTCAGATTCCAAGGAGAGGACTGGGGTTGGCTGCATGAACACAGCCTGAAGGGGATTAGTGGGTCACAGCTAGCTGGGAGGTTTAGCGAGCCACAGCTAGCCTAGAACTGCATAAGAGGCAAGAGACCATGGTTCCAAGGTGTGTGAGGAGAGGGGATTCAGAATACCACTTAAAGGAGCTCCAGAAATGGGCACGAGCTGTGGCTATCAGCGCGGACCACAGAGACGGGCATGAAACGCTAAGGCTGCTGCTGCAGCCACCAAGAATCCTATGTGCAAGCACAGGTCACTATCCACACTTCCCCTCCCAGAAGGCTGTGCAGCCCGCCACTGTCAGGGTCCCGTGATCCAGGGACAACTTCCCCTGGAGAACACATAGCGTGCCTCAGGTTGTTGCAACGTCATGCCGGCCTCTGCCATCTCAGGCTTGCCCCACATTATGTACTCCTTGCTACCCCCAGCCTGAGTGAGCCAGAGCCCACTAATCATCTGTTACTTTAACCCCATCTTGTCTGGGAGGGTAACAGATGCCCTCAGGAGACCTACACGCAGAGGTAGTGTCAAATCCAAAGCTGAACCCCAGGAGCTGGGCAAACAAAGAAGAGAAAAGGAAATTTCTCCCAGCAGCCTCAGGAGCAGTGGATTAAATCTCCACAATCAACTTGATGTACCCTGCATCTGTGGAATACCTGAATACACAACGAATCACCACAAAATTGAGACGGTGGACTTAGAAGCAACTGTAGACTTGGGGTTTGCTTTCTGCATCTAATTTGTTTCTGGTTTTATGTTTATCTTAGCTTAGTATTTAGAGCATATTATCATTGGTAGATGTGCTTATTGATTTCGTTGCTTTCTTCCTTTTTTTAAATATATATATGTATATTATTTTCCTTTTTCTCTTTTTTTGAGTGTGTATCTCTATCCTTTGTGTGATTTTGTCTGTATAGCTTTGCTTTTACTATTTGTCCTAGGGTTCTGTCTCTCCATTATCTTTTTGTTTGTTTGTTTGTTTTTTGTATAGTTTTTAGCTTTTGTTATCATTGGTGGATTTGTTTTTAGGTTTGGGTGCACTTTTCTTTCTTTCTTTCTTTCTTCCTTTCTTTCTTTCTTTTTATTACATTTTTAAATAAGTTTTTATATTTTTTATTTTAATAACTTTATTTTATTTTATTGAATTTTTTTCTTTCTTTTTTCTTTCTTTTTTTTCCCTTTTCTTCTGAGCCGTGTGGCTGACAGGGTCTTCGTGCTCCCGCCGGGTGTCAAGCCTGAACCTCTGAGGTGGGAGAGCCAACTTCAGGACATTGGTCCACCAGAGACCTCCCGACTCCACATAATATCAAACAGCAAAAGTTCTCCCAGAGAGCTCCACCTCAACGCTATGATCCAGCACCACTCATTGACCAGCAAGCTACAGTGCTGGACACACTATGCCAAACAACAAACAAGACAGGAACACAACCCCACCCATTAGCAGAGAGGCTGCCTAAAATCATAAAAAGGTCACAGACACCCCAAAACATACCACCGGATGCAGTCCTGACAACCAAAAATACAAGACCCAGCCTCATCCACCAGAACACAAGCACCAGTGTCCTCCACCAGGAAGCCTACACAACCCAGTGAACCAACCTTACTCACTGGGAGCAGACAACAAAAACAAAGGGAACTACGAACCTGGAGGCTGTGAAAAGGAGACCCCAAACACAATAAGTTAAGCAAAATGAGAAGACAGAGAAATACACAGCAGATGAAAAAGCAAGGTAAAAACCCACCAGACCAAATAAATGAAGAGGAAATAGGCAATCTACCTGAAAAAGAATTCAGAGTAATGATAGTAAAGATGATCCCAAATCTTGGACATAGAAACGAGAGAATACAAGAAACGTTTAACAAGGACCTAGAAGAACTAAAGAGCAAACAAACAATGATGACCAACACCATAAATGAAATTAAAATTCTCTAGAAAGAATCAATAGCAGAATAACTGAGGCAGAAGAACGGGTAAGTGACCTGGAAGATAAAATAGTAGAAATAACTACCACAGAGCAGAAAAAAAATAAATAAATAAAAGAATGAAAAGAATTGAGGACAGTCTCAGAGACCTCTGGGACAAAATTAACCACACCAACATTTGAATTGTAAGGATCCCAGAGGAAGAAGAGAAAAAGAAAGGGACTGAGAAAATATTTGAAGAGATTATAGTTGAAAACTTCCTTAACATGGGAAGGAAATAGTCAATCAAATCCAGGAAGCACAGAGAGTCCCAAACAGGATAAATCCAAGGAGAAACATGACAATACACATATTAATCAAACTATCAAAAAATAATTCAAAGAAAAAATATTAAAAGCAACAAGGGAAAAGCAACAAATAACATACAAGGGAATCCCCATAAGGTTAACAACTGATCTTTAAACAGAAACTCGGCAAGCCTGAAGGTAGTAGCAGGACATATTTGAAGTGATGAAAGGGAAAAACCTACAACCAAGATTATTCTACCAGCAAGGATCTCATTCAGATTCGATGGAGAAATTAAAATATTCACAGACAAGGAAAAGCTAATAGAATTCAGCACAACAAAACAAGCTTTACAACAAATGCTAAAGGAACTTCTCTAGGCAGGAAACAAAAGAGAAGGAAAAGACCTACAATAACAAATGCAAAACGATTAAGAAAATGGTACTAGGAACATACATATAAATAATTACCTTAAATGTAAATGGATTAAATGCTCCAACCAAAAGACATAGACTGGCTGAATGGATACAAAAACAAGACCCGTATATATGCTGTCTACAAGAGACCCACTTCAGACCTAGGGACAAAAACAGAGTAAAAGTGAGGGGATGGAAAAAGATATTCCATGCAAATGGAAATCAAAAGAAAGCTGGAGTAGCAATACTCATATCAGGTAAAATAGACTTTAAAATAAAGAATGTTACAAGAGACAAGGAAGGACACTACATAATGATCAAAGGATCAATCCAAGAAGAAGATACAGCAATTGTAAATATTTATGCACCCAATATAGGAGCACCTCAATACATAAGGCAAATGTGAACAGCCATAAAAGGGGAAATCGACAGTAACACAATCATAGTAGGGGACTTTAACTCCCCACTTTCACCAATGGACAGATCATGCAAAATGAAAATAAATAAGGAAACACAAGCATCAAATGATACATTAAACAGGAGGGACTTAATTGATATTTATAGGACATTCAATCCAAAAACAACAGAATACACTTACTTCTCAAGTGCACATGGAACATTCTCCAGGATAGATCATATCTTGGGTCACAAATCAAGCCTTGGTAAATTCAAAAAAATTGAAATCTTATCAAGTAACTTTTCTGACCACAATTCTATGAGACTACATATCAATTACAGGAAAAAAACTGTAAAAAATACAAAAACATGGAGGCTAAACAATACACTACAAAATATCAAAGAGGTCACTGAAAAAAATCAAAGAGGAAATCAAAAAATACCTGGAAATAAATGACAATGAAAACACCATGACCCAAAACCTAAGGGATGTAGCAAAAGCCGTTCTAAGAGGGAAGTGTATAGCAATACAATCCTACCTCAAGAAACAAAAAACATCTCAAATCAACAACCTAATCTTACACTTCAAGCAATTAGAGAAAGAAGAAGAAAAAAAACCCAAAGTTAGCAGAAGGAAAGAAATCATAAAGATCAGATCGGAAATAAATGAAAAAAGAAATGAAGGAAACAATAGCAAAGATCAATAAAACAAAAAGCTGGTTCTTTCAGAAGATAAATAAACTTGATAAACCATTAGCCAGACTCATCAAGAAAAAAAGGGAAAGGACTCAAATCAATAGAATTAGAAATGAAAAAGGAGAAGTAACAACTGACACTGCAGAAATACAAAGGATCATGAGAGATTACTACAAGCAACTGTATGCCAATAAAATGGACAACCTGAAAGAAATGGACACATTCTTAGAAAAGCACAACCTTCCGAGACTGAACCAGGAAGAAATAGAAAATATAAACAGCTATCACAAGCACTGAAATTGAAACTGTGATTAAAAATCTTCCAACAAACAAAAGCCCAGGACCACATGGCTTCACAGGTGAATTCTATCAAACATTTAGAGAAGAGCTAACACCTATCCTCCTCAAACTCTTCCAAAATATAGCAGAGGGAGGAACACTCCCAAACTCATTCTACAAGGCCACCATCACCCTGATACCAAACCAGACAAGGATGTCACAAAGAAAGAAAACTACAGGCTAATATCACTGATGAACAAATATGCAAAAATCCTCAACAAATACTAGCAAACAGAATCCAACAGCACATTAAAAGGATCATACACCATGATCAAGGGGGGTTTATCCCAGGAATGCAAGGATTCTTCAATATACACAAATCAATCCATGTGATACACCATATTAACAAATTGAAGGAGAAAAACCATATGATCATCTCAATAGATGCAGAAAAAGCTTTTGACAAAATTCAACACCCATTTATAATAAAAACCCTCCAGAAAGTAGGCTTAGAGGGAATTACCTCAACATAATAAAGGCCATATATGACAAACCCACAGGCAACATCATCCTCAATGGTGAAAAATTGAAACCATTTCCTCTAAGATCAGGAACAAGACAAGGTTTCCCACTCTCACCACAGTTATTCAACATAGTTTTGGAAGTTTTAGCCACAGCAATCAGAGAAGAAAAAGAAATAAAAGGAATCCAAATCGGAAAAGAAGAAGTAACGCTGTCACTGTTTGCAGATGACATGATACTATACATAGAGAATCCTAAATATGCTACCAGAAAACTACTAGAGATAATCAATGAATTTAGTGAAGTAGCAGGATACAAAATTAATGCACAGAAACCTCTTGCATTCCTATACACTAATGATGAAAAATCTGAATGGGAAATTAAGAAAACACTCCCATTTACCTTTGCAACAAAAAGAACAAAATACCTAGGAATAAACCTACCTAAGGAGACAAAAGACCTGTCTGCAGAAAATTATAAGACACTGATGAAAGAAATTAAAGATAATACAAACAGATGGAGAGATATACCATGATCTTGGATTGGAAGAATCAAAATTGTGAAAATGACTCTACTACCCAAAGCAATCTACAGATTCAATGCAATCCCTATCAAACTACCAAAGTTATTTTTCACAGCTCTAGAGCAAAAAATTTCACAATTTGTAGGGAAACACAAAAGATCCCGAATAGCCAAAGCAATCTTGAGAAAGAAAAATGGAGCTGGAGGAATCAGGTTCCTGGACTTCAGACTATACTACAATGCTTCAGTAATCAAGACAGTATGGTACTGGCACAAAAACAGAAATATAGATCAACGGAACAGGATAGAAAGCCTGGAGATAAACCCACTCACATATGGTCACCTTATGTTTTTTTGTTTGTTTGTTTCCTTTTCCCTGCATAGGAGATATTGGTTTTTTCTTTTTTTTTTTTTAATTTAATTTTATTTATTTTTTTTATACAGCAGGTTCTTATTAGTTATCCATTTTATACATATTACTGTACAGATGTCAATCTCAGTCTCCCAATTCATCTCACCACCACCCCTCCTGCCACTTTCCCCCCATGGTGTCCATACGTTTGTTGTCTACATCTGTGTCTCAATTTCTGCCCTGAAAAGAGGTTCATCTGTACCATTTTTCTAGGTTCCACATATATGCATTAATATACCCTATTTGTTCTTCTCTTTCTCACTTACTTCGATCTGTATGACAGCCTCTAGATTCATCCACGTCTCTACTAATGACCCAATTTCATTCATTTTTATGGCTGAGTAATATTCCATTGTATATGTTTAACACATCTTCTTTATCCATTCATCTATCGATGGGCATTTAGGTTGCTTCCATGACCTGCCTATTGTACATAGTGCTGCAATGAACATTGGGGTGCATGCGTCTTTTAGAATTATGGTTTTCTCTGGGTATATGCCCAGTAGTGGGATTGCTGGGTCATATGGTAATTCTATTTTTAGTTTTTTAAGGAACCTCCATACTGTTCTCCATAGTGGTTCTATCAATTTACATTCCCACCAATAGTGCAAGAGGGTTCCCTTTTCTCTACAGCTTCTGCAGTATTTGTTGTTTGTACATTTTCTGATGATGCCTATTCTAACAGGTGTGAGTTGATAGGTCATTATAGTTTTGATTTGCATTTCTCTAATAATTAGTGATGTTGAGCATCTTTTCATGTGCTTCTTGGCCATCTGTATGTCTTCTTTGGAGAAATGTCTACTTAGGTTTTCTGCCCATTTTTGGATTCGGTTGTTTGTTTTTTTGATATGAGCTGTTTATATATTTTGGAGATTAATCCTTTGTCCGCTGATTCATTTGCGAATATTTTCTCCCATTCTGAGGGTTGTCTTTTCGTCTTGTTTGTAGTTTCCTTTGCTTTGCAAAAGGTTTTAAGTTTCATTAGGTCCCATTCGTATATTTTTGTTTTTATTTCTATTACTCTAGGAGGTGGATCAAAAAATATCTTGCTGTGATTTATGTCAGAGTGTGTTCTTCTTAAGTTTTCCTCTAAGAGTGTCCAGTCTTACATTTAGGTCACTAATCCATTTTGAATTTATTTTTGTGTATGGTGTTAGGGAGTGTTCTAATTTCATTCTTTTACATGTAGCTGTCCAGTTTTCCCAGCACCACTTATTGAAGAGACTGTCTTTTCTCCATTGTATATCCTTGCCTACTTTGTCATAGATTAGTTGACCATAGGAGTGTGGGTTTATCTCTGGCCTTTCTAGGATCTCTGGCCATCTCTTATGATGCTTTGTATTTCTGCCATGTCTGTTGTAACTTCTCATTTTTCCTTTCTAATTTTATTGATTTGAGTCCTCTCCCTCTTTTTCTTGATCAGTCTGGCTAATGGTTTATCAATTCTGTTTATCTTCTCAAAGAACCAGCTTTTAGTTTTATTGATCTTTGCTATTGCTTTCTTTGCTTCTATTTCATTTATTTCTGCTCTGATCTTTATGATTTCTTTCCTTCTACTAACTTTGGGTTTGTTTGTTCTTCTTTCTCTAGTTCCTTTAGGTGTATGATTAGATTGTTTATGTGAGATTTTTCTTGTTTCTTGAGGTAGGCTTGTATTGCTATAAACTTCTCTCAGAATTGCTTTTGCTGCATCCCATAGGTTTTGGATTGTCGTGTTTTCATTGTCATTTGTCTCTAGGTATTTTTTGATTTCCCCTTTGATTTATTCAGTGATCTTGTGGTTATTTAGTAACGTATTGTTTAGCCTCCATTTTTTGTGTGCTTTTTACATTTTTCTCCCTGTAATTGTTTTCTAATCTCATATCATGTGGTCAGAAAAGATGCCTGATATGATTTCAATTTTCTTAAATTTACTGAGGGTTGATTTGTGACCCAAGATGTCATCTATCCTGGAGAATGTTCCGTGTGCACTTGAGAAGTGTAATCTGCTGTTTTTGGATGGAATGTCCTATAAATATCAGTTAAATCTATCTGGTCTATTGTGTCATTTAAAGCTTGTGTTTCCTTAGTAATTTTCTGTTTGGATGATCTGTCCATTGGTGTAAGCGAGGTGTTAAATTCCCCCACTATTATTGTGTTACTGTCGATTTCCTCTTTTATAGCTGTTAGCAATTGCCTTATGTATTGAGGTGCTCCTATGTTGGGAGCATATATATTTATAATTTTTATATCTTCTTCTTGGATTGATCCCTTGATCATTATGTAGTGTCCTTCCTTGTGTCTTGTAACATTCTTTATTTTAAAGTCTATTTTACCTGATATGAGTATTGCTACTCCAGCTTTCTTTTGATTTCCATTTGCATGGAATATCTTTTTCCATCCCCTCACTTTCAGTCTGTATGTGCCCCTAGGTCTGAAGTGGGTCTGTTGTAGACAGCAAATATATAGGTCTTGTTTTTCTATCCATTCAGCGAGCCTGTGTCTTTTGGGTGGAGCATTTAATCTATTCACATTTAAGGTAATTATTTATATGTATGTTCCTATTACCATTTTCTTAATTGTTTTGGGTTTGTTTTTGTAGGTCCTTTTCTTCTCTTGTGTTTCCCACTTAGAGAAGTTCGTTTAGCATTTGTTGTAGAGCTGGTTTGGTGATGCTGAATTCTCTTAGCTTTTGCTTGTCTGTAATGCTTTTGATTTCTCCATCGAATCTGAATGAGATCCTTGCCAGGTAGAGTAATCTTGGTTGTAGGTTCTTCACTTTCATTACTTTAAATATATCATGCCACTCATCTGTTTGTTTGTTCTTTAATTCTTCTAGGTCTTTGTTAAACATTTCTTGCATCTTCTCGATCTTTGCCTCCATTGTTTTTCCGAGTTCCTGGATCATCTTCACTATCATTATTCTGAATTCTTTTTCTGGAATGTTGCCTATCTCCGTTTCATTTGGTTTTTTTTCTATGGTTTTATCTTGTTCCTTCACCTGGTACATAGCCCTCTGCCTTTTCATCTTGTCTATCTTTCTGTGAATGTGGTTTTTGTTCCGCAGACTGCAAGATTGTAGTTCTTCCTGCTTCTGCAGTCTGGTCTTTGGTGAATGAGGCTATCTAAGAGGCTTGAGCAAGTTTCCTAATGGGAGGGACTGGTCACCTTATGTTTGATAAAGGAGGCAAGAATATACAATGGAGGCAAGACAGCTCTTCAATAAGTGGTGCTGGGACAACTGGACAGCTACATGTAAAAGAATGAAATTAGAACACTTTCTAACATGGTACACAAATATAAACTCCAAATAGATTAAAGACCTAAAGGTAAGGCTAGACACTATCAAACTCTTAGAGGAAAACATAGGCAGAACACTCTATGACATAAATCACAGCAAGATCCTTTTTGACCCACCTCCTAGACAAATGGATAAAAAACCAAAATTATACAAATGGGACCCAATGAAACTAAAAGCTTTTGCACAGCAAAGGAAGCCATAAACAAGGTGAAAGGACAACCCTCAGAATGGGAGAAAATATTTTCAAATGAAGCAACTGACAAAGGATTAATCTCCATAATTTACAAGCAGCTCATGCAGCTCAATATCAAAAAAACAAACAACCCAATCCAAAAATGGGCAGAAGACCTAAATAGACATTTCTCCAAAGAAGATATACAGATCACCACCAAACACGTGAAAGAATGCTCCACATCACTAATAAGTAGAGAAATGCAAATCAAAACTACAATGAGATATCAACTCACACTGGTCAGAATTGCCATCATCAAAAATCAACAGACGATAAATTCTGGAGAGGGTGTGGAGAAAAGGGAACCCTCTTCCACTGTTGGTGGGAATGTAAATTGATACAGCCACTATGGAGAACAGTATGGAGGTTCCTTAAAAATCTAAAAATAGAACTACCATATGATCCAGCAATCTCACTATTGGGCATATACCCTGAGAAAACAGTAATTCAAAAAGAGTCATGTACCACAATGTTCATTGCAACTCTATTTACAATAGCCAGGACATGGAAGCAACCTAAGTGTCCATCAGCAGATGTATGGGTAAAGAAGATGTGGCACATATATACAATGGTATGTTACTCAGCCATAAAAAGAAATGAAATTGAGTTCTTTGTAGTGAGATGGATGGACTTTGAGTCTCTAATACAGAGTGAAGTAAGTTAGAAAGAGAAAAACAAATACCGTACGCTAACACATATATATGGAATCGAAAAAAAAAAAAAAAAGATTCTGAAAAACCTAGAGGGGCAGGACAGGAATAAAGACGCAGACGTAGAGAATGGACTTGAGGACACGGGGAGGGGGAAGGGTAAGCTGGGATGAAGTGAGAGAATGGCATGGACGTGTATACACTACCAAATGTAAAATAGACAGCTAGCGAGAAGCAGCCACATCACACAGGGAGATCACCTCGGTGCTTTGTGTCCACCTAGAGGGTGGGATTAGGAGGCTGAGAGGGAGATGCAAGAGGGAGGATATATGGGGATATATGTATATGTATAGCTGATTCACTTTGTTATATAGCAGAAACTAACACACCATTATAAAGAAATTATACTCCAATAAAGATGTTGAAAAATATATCATGTATAGAACTTGAGGAGGAACTAAAGTTCCTTGAGTTTGTTTAGTGACAAAACTATTATTTTTTCCTGTTTGATGGCTTTTTCCTTGTTTCCTCATTTTTTCATTTCTCTGATTAAATTTATTCTTTGACTAAAGGTTTTCCACAGATGAAAAGCAGGAGGAGGACATGGCAGGGAAGAATAATAGGGTCCTGCTTCATTTCAACTCTACTGCATGTATCATTTAGAAAATAAATAATTTAAGAAATTTGTTATCACATTTTTCCTTGCTGTTATTGTTGTGTGTCATTCTATGCCATTTCAAAACAGTTGATTGAAATGTGATTATCAAGCTAAAATACTATTTGCCAGTATGAAGCCAAAAACAAGTTTTCCTTGACTTCATATTAAACAATTAAATTTTGTCAAAATTATATGTAAACTCATCCACAGCACCCAGTATTTTAAAAATTGGTTATCTCACATGACAAAATGACAGGACAATATATTTGTACAATTTGACATAAACCCTGAAAATCTTCCCCATATCATTCTGAATGGATGTATCATAAAATTCTTATAAAATCAGAATTGTTTTTGTCTAAAAGACAGAAAATTGAATGATAGAAGCCTTCTGCTAACAATACACATAGCATCCCTATAGAACACATTACCAAAATATAGCTGCAACCAAGAGATATAAGAGATAGACTCCCTTTAACAATCCAGCATTACTGTAATTCAGCCAAGGCCTTTAGAGGTCAAATGGAATCTCCTAACTAAGCATTATAGAACATGGAAATTACTGTTACTCTCTTATAAGATGTCTTTATCAAGTTATATTGTGATCTTTAAATCCCTCCTTTAGTCTTTGTTTCAAGTCACACAATCTACCTAGAGTCAAATTACAAGCTTGTACTTTTAAGACAGCAGAGGCTGTTAACCACTTCATTTCACTAGAGAGCAGGGGAAAACATCACTAAAATGAACCAATACAAGGGTCTAATGAGATACTGACATTTAAAGAGGAAAGATTTGTTTCATACGACCAAGATCCATACTCCATGGACCCTATGCAGATAGAGGGTTGCAACCAAGCAAAATGTGAGGGTTAGATGCTGGGTCCTTGATACCACTGAATCAGCAGGACAGAATGGTTGGCTTGCGAGTTTAAATTGTGCATGTTTTGGCACATTTCCAGTGTCACTTACAAAATAAATGATTCCCTTGCCATCGTTGAACATTCAAGGCACGTTCATCATTAATTCCTAGGTCAACCAAAATGAAGAGAGTAAACGGCATTGAGAAGTCGTTTGACTTCTACCTTGTGATGATAATCCAAGGCTTTGACAAGTATTCTTTTAAAGTTCCTTCCACCCAGTTTTAACCAGACATCCGTGCTCTTTCTTTAGTTCAGTGTCTTTCTTAAGGTGTGCTTTTCCATTTGAACCCTGAACCAGAGCACGCATGTCATATCTATTTTCTCACACTTCCAGGAGAAGGCAAGTTTTATATGTATCTTAGGCTAATTGTCCCTTCAAATCCTGAACAGCTCAATGTCTTCTGTTCTCAGATTTTAATTTACATGCTTCAATATTTTTGTTATGACTAAATCTAAACAAACCCAGGAAATGCTCAGTAACAAAGTTGGGTTACACACAGCTGAATCTTTTGAGAACTCAAGTCATGAAATGTAAACTATGATTCTGATTTCCAGTGATGATTTATATGCAAAATAGTAAGAGTTTCAGTGTTAGAGTTTAGATATCATAAAAGAAAAACAAAAATATACACCAAGTTATAAAACAACAGAGGTTGTTCAGAAAATTAAAATGCATGCTTTTGGGGGGAGGATATTTGACCACTTAAATCCCCTACAAAAATTAAAACCTTTTGTCTACTTTCCTAAAGTAGATTTGAGAAGACTCTCGACATTTCTATAGTTTGTGCATGTGAGTTGAATACAAAAATGAAAAAGATTGGAATGGCAGAAACAATTTTTGGAATCCCATATGGTTTAAAAATCCACTTATTAGTATGGTGATTAATGAAAACCAGGAGTCTAAATTATTTGTAAAAGCACTCTCCCTTTTCAGTTTTGTAAACTATGTGCACATAAAACTAAAAATTAACTGAAAAATCGAATCAATTATCAAGATATTTTAAAATATTTAGTAACAAAAATATCCAGACATTAAGCTGACCATTTATTGACATTTTCGAACACATGTTTTGAATGAGAGTCACAAAAGTTATGTTAAATTTTTTTTTCTTTTAAGATGAAAGCCAAAATGGGAATGTGCCTACTTACTGATTTTTTTTTTTAATAAGAAAATAATTTCAACATAATCATTACTCTCGAAACAGCACAGCATTTTGTTACTGCTTCACTAGTAATTCATCACGTTATTTAAAAAACAAAAACAAAAAAACTTGTTTACCAAGAGTTCAGAACATCTCCATGGAAAGCAAAGCATTCACACATCCAACTGACTGTCTCCATAGTGCATTACCCAGATATCTGTAAATGATATCTCACTATCTAAGGACATCTGTGAATATGCTTTGGCCTCAACAGCAAAGCAATGCAATGCCAAAACAATCAATGTTGATTTATACAATCTTTATGTCCTTGGCTGAAGGGCAGAATAATTTTGGTAATACATAGGCAAAAAATAAAAGGCTATTTAACCAACCTAATCAGTCAGGCTATTTTATTTTACAAAAACTTTGACAAAAGATATTTATAGTGACAGCCAGTTACAATGTATACAACTAAAAAACTTGCAAAAAATAATAATAACCAGTGAATAGGTTTAGTAATCAGAAATCAGAGAAAAACCTTCTTAGTTATTCTTTATTATGGCATAAAAATGAAGAAAATGTTATTGAAGAATGACTATAACTGACAGACAATTATCCTAAGAACTTAGTCTATATTGAGTGAAGTAGGATGATCCCATAATATTCCTAACTTTCAACAGCATTAAATGGAGATTATATACACATATGTATGATTTTTTAGACATATATATATAAAATTTTTCTTAATGGATTTCATAGCATGTAGAAATATATATATTTCAATGATATATTCTGCAGTAGTAAGAAATTCTGCTTTGCCTCTCAGTTCAATATTACAAAAGAGAATTTGTTTCGTCAGTAGTTTAGGATGGACGGATATTTGGTCTCCCAGTATCCCTATTACACAGTTGGTGATCTTTCATCTTCTTATGATATCCCCAAGACAGTTGAATAGGACTTTTCCCTCCTTTTGTCTGACTTATTACATATTTGCAGTAGTTCGCTGGCTCTTCCACAATCAAGCTTACAGGAACAGCTAAACTCAGGTTTACCCATTTATGATCCTGTTTGTGGTCTAGTCAGTAGTAAATGTGACCATAACTAAATGCTTGTTGACAAATGGATGAATTACCACAGTACCTACTCAGATAAGTCAAGGTAGAGCAACTATTTTCTTGCTGAATGATGGACCTCAAAGTGAAATGGTGAAATTGGACCTGAGTAAATTTTATTTGGATTTATCTATTTAGGGATTTGAAACTGAATAGCAACTAAACAGCAGATAGACAATCTCTGATCATCAAACTGTTCTGTTTTATTTTAAAAAATTGACGTTGGGATCATGGGCTGGTAAGCAGCAGTGACACAGAGACATTCAATCATTTAGCAAAGACTTATTGGACACTTATTCTCTGTTTTAAATGCTGGAACTATGAAAGTGAACAGGAAAGACATGAACTCTCGTCTAATGAGGGAAAGAGAAAAACAGGTAAAAAAATATACCTTTAAAAGAAGAAGAAATTGTGGAATTTGATGAAATAGAAAATAAATGTGGGTTGAGATAGGTATTTACAAGAGAAGAGCAAGAGGGAGTGTGTGTGTTGCTTAGAGAAAGCCTTTAAGATAAAGAGAAAGTCTCTTTATGCTGAGCTATAAAAATTGAGAAGACAATTCTTTGAGGAGCAGGGAACAAGCATTCCAGACAGAGAAATTAGTATGAGCCTAATGATAGGAAAGTCACAGAATGGAACATTACACTGACTACAGCTGCACACATAAATGTCTATTTATTTTAACATTTTATCTCAAATTATTTTCCCCTTTCTTTTAAACTGTGTTCTAACTTACTACTTGGGAACTCAAAGAGAAGGTTAGTTTATTCATTATGGAAGGGAACTCTTGGAGATGGGTTGTAAATGAATATTTTGGCATAGGAAAATGGTTCATATTTTTTTCTAAGCAGGCATTGCTTAGATGCTCATGACTCAGATAATCATGCCATGCTTTCATTTTTAATCTTCACTGGAAGGAAATTCTTCCTTGTGATTAACTTAAATTCTCATGCCATACATTTTTTCTGCTCTATTTGTCATCCCTTGTATAAAGAGAAAATTAAAGTTGAGCATTTCTCAGTGAATTGTCATAAAAAAATAAGTATGTTTTCCTTTTCCTCTATGCTTTTCTTCCTGTATCAGACAGGGTTAAACCAGAGAAGCAGAACCATTAAGAGATATTCTCAGAGGTTTATTACAAGGAGTGTATGTATGTGATTGTGAGGATGGTTAGGAAAGTCCAGATACATAGGGCAGGGTGGCTGTCAAGAAGGGCAGGCTGGTACACTGGAGCATGGATGGAAGCTGCTGTCCACAGGCAAAATTTATTCTTTTCAGGGAAGCCTCAGCTCTGCACTTACAGTCTTTCAACTGACTGAATAAGGTCCACCCATACTATCTAGAATCATTTCCTTTATTTCAAGTAAACTGATTATGAACTTAACAAATGTATTCATAAAACTCCTAGATTTGTGTTTGATTGAATAGCTGGGAACTGTAGAATCACCAAGTGGACACATAAAATTGACCATCCCGCTACCCTTACTTTTCCTCTCTTCCCTTAGTAAAATATTGGGTCCAGGGTGTATTGGTTGGACCTGAGTATGATAGGGGTCCACATAGAAAGGTAGAGTTAAAGAGCTACAGTAGTCTAGCTTGAGGTATCAGAACCCAGTTAGAGAAAGAAAGCAATGCATGCAAGGGGATGGCAGTAGCAGTGATTCAGAGGAAGAGACATTTGTGCAAGAGGGTGACCCAGCATGGGAGAGGAAGCTGTGTGGGATAAACAGGGAATCCACAAGGGAGAGGTAAAAACAGTGATGATCTGGTATGAGATGTCAAAGCCTCAGAGGAAAGATGAGTATGTCCACATGGGGGAGAGTGGGAGTGGTGGCCATACCGGTGTTTTATTTTTGTGTATATATGCACATGTTCCCTAGAGCAGAATTGTCTCAGTACCAATAAGCACACCTAGAGCCCAGATCTTGGCTTCAAGTATCATTCTCCACCCACAGAAACCATGGCTTCCTGGGGAAATAGTTGACTCTGGGACTGGGGAAGGATAAGTCCAAGATAAACCTGGAATATTTCATTGTTCCAAAAAGTAAGGAAGTGCTCAAAGAATGAAAGGGGCATGCATTGTAAACCAACTATACTCCAATGAAAATTCACTAAAAAAAAGAAGAAAAAGGAAAGGGACATGCTAAAAGAATACAAAAGCCACCTTCTCCAGGGCTCTCACTGGGTAAATTTGAGAAAATCCAGGCACCGAAATAAATAACAATAGTAATGGATTATTATTTATAGAATAAAATGAGCCTCTACTTATGTAAATAAATGAATTTTAAGTTGATAAGGAATAGGATATTTTCATAGCCTCAAAATATCTCCAACAAAATACTTATTAATTACAAAGGAAAGAAAAAAAAATGAGTAATTTTACACTAGAGAATCTCAGCAGATACTATCTTAATTAAATGATCAAAGTCAACATCACCAGTAATGGGAGGAATTAAAATCACACATCACCTGAGATAATGCAATAAAGAACAGCATCACTTCTTTCCTATTCCTCTGTATTTAATTATGAGAACACATCAGACAAACACAAATTGAAAGACATTCCACAAGCTAGTTGACCTTCCAATTTATCAAGATGATGAAAGTCAAGGAAAGATGGAGGAGCTGTTCTAGATTAAAGAACCCTAAAGAGACAGATGCATATTCATCTAACTCTTCCAGGAACTTTGAGAAGAATACAGGGAGAATATTTTTATTCTGATTAGATAAGGAGAGACTTGGTGATCCTAGAAATAAAAGGACTTGTGTGTGCTTCTAGTTATGGAGGAATTGGTCAATTACACATCTATTCAGTTCTTTGAAAATGTAGGGAACCAGTGATTACTATTTTTAAGTTTTATTTTTGGTGTATCCTGTGAACCAGTGCTTTTCATACATTACTGGGCATACAAATTACCCAAAGGTCTCAGTGAAACAATTCTAATTCTGTAGATATAAGGTGCATTCTGGGGCTTTGAATTTTAATAAGCTTCCAGGTAATGCTAATGCTTTTGATCCAGGAAGCATGCTTTGAATCACAAGGTTCTTCACTAGCATAAGGCATGGTTAGGGTAGGATCATAATATAAATGGTACTAGTCTTGTATGACTATTATAATTTGTTTAAATATATCACAAATGGAAGTAAGGGTTTATTTTTATGGGTTTAATTCCTCAAGAAAATTAGATGTTCATGCACTCAAGTTTTATGCAGACACTCAAAGGTGCTATGATAGGTACATGCATGAATTTAAATGCAAGTAAAATGAATCTATCTCTTTTAATGGCTGATCAAAGATCTGAATCCACTTTTCCTTTCTCAGAAAATTTAATCTTGTGATCTCCAATTGGCTAGATGCATTATGGTTTATGTTTTGCCTGCCCCTGAAACAACAAAAGTAGGCCTCTGCCATCCAGGGCTATTAGATTAAATGGACAATTAATGTGATTTCCTGTGCCAACTCTTGTGGAGTTTAGCCAAAAGGCTAAATAAAGTGACACAGACTAAACATTTAATGTAAAATGGAAATGACGTGGAGACAAAGTCCTAGGAAATTTGTTATCTGGAAAAGAACTGTACTGCATTCAAGGAAGAGCTTTTCCCTACAATCTTTGCAACTAACAATTATAAGCAACTGGCAACAGAAGTGCCTTCTAAGAGGCCAAAGTGCTTTGATCTAAAGAAATAAATCTTTGAATTTGAGCCAGTGAGTACATTAGAATCTTATTCTCCAGGGATATTGTTTTACTTGCCATGCACCTGTTTTCCCAGAATCTTCCATATGAAGCAAATTCTCTAATCTTATTATAAGCCTATCTCTGCCACAGATATTTCACAATTTTATTGGGTATCCAAGTTATTAAATCAAATTAAGTCACTAAAGATTATTTATAAGAAACACACACACACACACACACACAGCCCCCTAAATGGGGATAAACATAAAGCAACATAGAAAGTTTCTAGCCAAAATGAAGGAAAATACAGTTATCAAATCTAAGATATTTAACAAATCCGGGGTTTACACCAAGCTAGACATAGGTCTTAGACAAACCATTTGGAAAAACATCTCATCGACCCCCTAATATTTTAGCCAAAAAGGTTTTATTAAAAAGTATATTATCTACCAGGAGAATAAAACAGGTGAGAAAACATATCTAGAAAAAAAGAAAGAAGTAAAAAGAATATGGCAATAAATCTATGCAATTAACAAGGATAAGAGCAATTTGATTGAGTAAGACATAGCCAGAGGTAGGACAGAGTAATAACACATTTCCTATTTTAAAAAAAATCTAATACTTAACGTTTTTTAAATTTTTTTCTCCACTCTTTAACTTTAGGATTATTCTAGTTTTTCATTCATAAGACCCTTTTTGTTAGAAATAAATCTATTTATTCTAAATAATTCAATAGAATATAGGAAAAAGGACAATTTTGAGAATATGAAGTTCTTGGTGTATCTAATTCAATTTGCCTCTAAAGACC
Source organism: Eubalaena glacialis (assembly GCF_028564815.1). Lineage (NCBI taxonomy): Eukaryota > Metazoa > Chordata > Mammalia > Artiodactyla > Balaenidae > Eubalaena > Eubalaena glacialis. The sequence goes on along the minus strand of NC_083725.1, from coordinate 52,937,704 downwards.
ACAAAGATTAGTGTCTAAGAAGCTCACTCATGCATGTGACAGAGAATCATTCCTTTTGTCTGAGTGTCAAAATCTATAACATAGAATAGTGAGGATGTAGCAAGATACCATTTCTCCAGACAAGAGGTTAAAGGGTCATAGAGTCCCATACCCTCAAGTATTTCTTCCTTTTCCCACTAAGGTCTTCTGGCAGGAGCTTTCAACTCTGTGCAGACTCAAGAGTTCTGAATCAGGAATTAAGAGGTATCAAGTCCTGGAGTACTCAGACTGGTACATGATGAAATCAGTGGAGCTTTACAGGCAAGGATTTATTTATTTATTTATTTATTTATAATATTTCTTTTTTTCAACTTTTTATTTTATATTGGAATATAGCCAATTAACAATTTGTGACAGTTTCAGGTGCACAGCAAAGGGACTCAGCCATACCTATGCATGTATCCATTCTCCGCCAAACTCCCCTCCCATTCAGGCTGCCACATAACATTGAGCATAGTTCCCTGTGCTATACAGTAGGTCCTTGTTGGTTATACATTTTAAATATAGCAGTGTGTACATGTTGATCCCAAACTCCCTAAGTATCCCTTCCCCCCATGCTTTCCCCCGGTAACCATAAGTGCATTCTCTAAGTCTGTGAGTCTGTTTCTGTTTTGTAAATAAGTTCATTTCTATCATTTCTTTTTAGATTCTGCATATAAGGGATATAATACAATATTTCTCTTTCTCTGTCTGACTTACTTCACTCAGTATGACAATCCCTAGGTCCATCCATGTTGCTGTAAATGGCATTATTTCATTCTTTTTAAAGGCTGAGTAATATTCCATTGTGCATATGTACCACATCTTCTTGATCCATTCCTCTGTCGATGGACATTGAGGTTGCTTCCATGTCCTGGCTATTGTAAACAGTGCTGCAATGAACACTGGGGTGCATATATCCTTTCGGACCATGTTTTTCTCCAGATATATGCCCAGGAGTGGGAATGCAGGGTCATATGGTAGCTCTATTTTTAGTTTTTTAAGGGTACTCCATACTGTTCTCCACAGTGGCTGTAAAAATTTGCATTCCCACCAACAGTGTAGGAGAGTTCCTTTCTCTCCACATCCTCATCAGCATTGATTGTTTGTGGATTTTTAACTGATAACCATTTTGACTGGTGTGAGGTGATATCTTATTGTAGTTTTGATTTGCATTTCTCTAATAATTAGTTATGTTGAACATCTTTTCATGTGGCTCTTGGTCATCTGTATGTCTTCTTTGGAGAAATGTCTATTTAGGTCTTCTGCCCATTTTTTCATCGGGTTGCTTGTTTTGATGATATTAAGCTTCATGAGCTCTTTGTAAATTTTGGAGACTAATCCTTTGTCAGTCACATCATTTGCAAATATTTTCTCCCAATCTGTGGGTTGTCTTTTTGTTTTGTTTATGGTTCCCTTTGGCTTACGGTTTCCTTTTCTGTGCAAAGGTTTGAGTTTAATTAGGTCTCATTTGTTTATTTTTGTTTTTATTTCCATTACTCTTTGAGATAGATCAAAAAAGATATTGCTGCAATTTATGTCAGAGAGTGTTCTGCCTATGTATTCCTCTAGGAGTTTTATAGTGTCTGGTCTCACATTTAGGTCTTTAATCCATTTTGAGCTTACTTTTGTGTATGGTGTTAGGGAGTGTTCTACTTTCATTCTTTTACATGTAGCCATCCAGGTTTCCCAGTACCACTTGTTGAAGAGACTGTCTTTCCACCATTGTATAGTCTTGCCTCCTTTGTCATAGTTTAATTGACCATAGGTGCGTGGGTTTATTTCTGGGCTTTCTGTCTTGTTCCATTGATCTATATTTCTACTTTTGTGCCATTACCATACTGTTTTGATGACTAGAGCTTTGTAGCATAGTCTGAAGACAGAGAGCCTGATTTCTCCAGCTCTATTTTCCTTTCTCAAGATTGCTTTGGCTATTTGGGTCTTTTTTGTCTCCATACAAATTTTAAGATTTTTTGTTCTAGTCCTGTGAAAAATGCCATTTGTAAGTTGATAGGGATTGCAATGAATCTGTAGATTGCCTTGAGTAGTATAGTCATTTTGACAATATTGATTCTTCCAATCTACGAACATGGTATATCTTTCCACATGTTAGTGTCTTCTTCGATTTCTTTCATCAACATCTTACAGCTTTGGGAGTGCAGGTCTTTTGTCTCCTTAGGTAGGTTTATTCCTAGGTATTTTATTCTGTTTGATGCAATGGTAAAAGGGATTGTTTCTTGAATTTCTCCTTCTGATCTTTCCTTGTTAGTGTATAGAAATGCAACAGATTTCTGTGTATTAATTTTGTAACCTGCAACTTTGCCAAATTCATTGATGAGCTCTAGTAGTTTTATGGTAGCATCTTTAGGATCTTCTATGTATAGTATCATGTCATCTGCAAATAGTGACGGTTTAACTTCTTTTCCAATTTGTATTCCTTTTATTTCTTTTTCTTCTCTGATTGCCATAGCTAGGACTTCCAAAACTATGCTGAATAAAAGCAGCGAGAATGGACATCCTCGTCTTCTTCCTGATCTTAGCGGAAATGCTTTCAGCTTTTCACTATTGAGTATGATGTTAGCTGTAGGTTTGTCGTATATGGCCTTTATTATGCTGAGGTATGTTCCCTCTATGACCACTTTCTGGCGACTATTTATCATAAATAGGTGCTGATTTTTGTCAAAACCTTTTTCTGAATCGAGATGATCATATGGTTTTTATTCTTCAGTTTTTGATGTGATGTATCACACTGATTGATTTGTGGATATTGAAAAAATTCTTGCATCCCTGGGATAAATCCCACTTGATCATGGTGTATGATCCTTTTCATGTATTGTTGGATTCAAATTTCTAGTATTTTGATGAGGATTTTTGTGTCTATGTTCATCAGTGATATTGGCCTGTAATTTTCTTTTTTTTGTGATATCTTTGCCTGGTTTTGGTATCAGGGTGATGGTAACCTCATAGAAAATGTTTGGGAGTTTTTCTTCCTCTGCAATTTTTTGGAGTAGTTTCAAAAGGATAAGTATTATCTCTTCTCTAAATATTTGATAGAAATCACCTGTATAGCCAACTGGTCCTGGACTTTTGTTTGTTGGGAGTTTTTAAATCACAGTTTCAATTTCAGTGCTTGTGATTGGTCAGTTCATATTTTCTATTTCTTCCTGGTTCAGTCTTGGGAGACTGTACCTTTCTAAGAATTTGTCCTTTTCTTCCATGTTGTCCATTTTATTGGCATACAGTTGCTTGTAGTTGTCCCTTATGATCCATTGTATTTCTGCGGTGTCAGTTGTAACTTCTCCTTTTTCATTTCTAATATTATTGATTTGAGTCCTCCCCCTTTTTTTCTTCATTAGTCTGCCTAAATGTTTATCAATTTTGTTTATCTTTTCAAAGAGGCAACTTTTATTTTCATTGATCTTGGCTATTGTTTTCTTTGTCTTCATTTCACTTATTTCTGCTCTGATTTTTATGATTTCTTTCCTTCTACTAACTTTGGGTTTTGCTTGTTCTTCTTTCTCTAGTCTCTTTAGGTGTAAGTTTAGGTTATTTACTTGAGATTTTTCTTGTTTCCTCAGATAAAATTGTATTGCTATAAACTTCCCTCTTAGAACTGCTTTTGTTGCATCCCATAGGTTTTGGATAGTTGTGCTTTCATTTTCAGTTGTCTCTAGGTATTTTTTGATTTCCTCTTTGATTTCTTCAGTGATCAACTGGTTGTTTAGTAGCATATTGTTTAGCCTCCATGTATTTGTTTTTGTAGTTTTTGTAGTTTTTTTCTTGTAGTTTATTTCTAATCTCATAGCATTGTTATCAGAAAAGATGTTTGATGTGATTTCAATTTTCTTAAATTTACCAAGGCTCACCTTGTGGCCCAGCATATGGTGAATCCTGGAGAATGTTCTATGTGCACTTGAGAAGAATGTGTATTCTGCTGCTTTTGGATGGAATGCTCTATTAATATCAATTAAGCCCATCCCATCTGGTCTAAGGTGTCATTTAAGTCCTATGTTTCCTTATTGATTTCCTGTCTGGATGATCTGTCCATTGATGAAAGTGGGGTGTTAAAGTCCCACATTACTACTGTGTTACTGTTGATTTCTTCCTTTACGGCTGTTAGTATTTGTCTTATATATTCAGGTGCTCCTATGTTGGGTGTATATGTATTTACAATTGTTATATCTTCTTCTTGGATTGATCCCTTGATCATTATGTAGTGTCCTTCTTTGTCTCTTATAACAGTCTTTATTTTAAAGTCTATTTTGTCTGATATGAGTATTGCTACTCCAGCTTTCTTTTGATTTCCATTTGCATGGAATTCCTTCTTCCAACCTCTCACTTTCAGTCTGTATGTGTCCCTAGGTCTGAGGTGGGTCTCTTATGACAGCATATATACGGGTCTTGTTTTTGTATCCACTCAGTGAGTCTATGTCTTTTGATTGGTGCATTTAATCCATTTACATTTAAGGTAGTAATCTATATGTGTATTTCTACTGCCATTTTCTTAATTGTTTGGGGTTTGTTTTTGTAGGTCTTTTTTCTTCCCTTCCTCTTTTGTTCTCTTCTCTCGTGGTTTTATGACCATCTTTAGTGTTGTGTTTCTTTTTCTTTTGTTTGTGTATATCTATTGTAGTTTTGGGGTTTGCTGTTCCCATGAGGTTTTGATATAGAAGTCTATATATGTATAAGGTTGTTTTAAGTTGCTGGTCTCTTTCCCACCTAAAGAAGTTCCTTTAGCATTTGTTGTAAAGCTGGTTTGGTGGTGTCAAATTCTCTTAGCTTTTGCTTGTCTGTAAAGCTTTTGATTTCTCCATCAAATCTGAATGAGAGCCTTGCTGGGTAGAATATTCTTGGTTGTAGGTTCTTCCCTTTCATCACTTTAAATATATCATGCCACTCCCTTATGGCTTGCAGAGTTTCTGCTGAGAAACCAGCTGATAACCTGATGGGAGTTCCCTTGTATGTTATTTGTCATTTTTCCCTCGTTGTTTTTAATTTTTTTTCTTTGTCTTTAATTTTTTCTCAGTTTGATTACTATTTGTCTTAGTGTGTTCCTCCTTAGGTTTATCCTATCTGGGACTCTCTGTGCTTCCTGCACTTGGTTGACTGTTTCCTTTCCCATGTTAGGGAAGTTTTCAGCTATTATCTCTTCAAATATTTTCTCAGGTCCTTTCTCTCTCTCTTCTCCTTCTGGGACACCTGTAATGTGAATGTTTGTGCATTTAATGTTGTCTCAGATATCTCTTAGGCTGTCTTCATATCTTTTCATTCTTTTTTTCTTTATTCTGTTCTGTGGCAGTGATTTCCACCATTGTCTTCCAGGTCACTTATCTGTTCTTCTGCCTCAGTCATTCTGCTCTTTATTCCTTGTAGTGTATTTTTCATTTCAGTTATTGTATTGTTCATTTCTGTTTGTTTGTTCTTTAACCCTTCCAGGTCTTTTTTAAACATTTCTTACGTCTTCTCACTGTTTGCCTCCATTCTTTTTCTGAGGTCCTGGATCATCTTCACTATCGTTATTCTGAATTCTTTTTCTGGAAGGTTGCCTATCTCTATTTCATTTTGCTGTTTTTCTGGGGTTTTATCTTGTTCCTCCATCTGTGATATAATGCTTTGCCTTTTCATTTTGTCTAACTTTCTGTGATTGTGGTTTTCGTTCTTCAGGCTGCAGGATTGTAGTTCTTCTTGCTTCTGCTGTTTGCCCTCTGGTGGATGAGGCTATGTAAGTGGCTTGTGCAAACTTCCTGATTGGGGGCACTGGTCGTGGGTAGAAATGGGTCTTGCTCTGGTGGGCAGAGCCATGCTCAGTAAAACTTTAATCTGCTTGTCTGCTGATGGGTGGAGCTGTATTCCCTCCCTGTTAGTTGTTTGGCCTGAGGGAACCCAGCACTGAAGCCTACAGGCTGTCAGATGGGGCCAATGGTGGTCTCCAGGAGGGCTCATGCCAATGGGCAGTTCCCAGAACTGCTGCTGCCAGTGCCCCTGTCCTCGTGGTGAGCCACAGCCATCCCCCACCTCTGCAGGAGATGCTCCAATGCTAGCAGGTGTGTTTGGTTCAGTCTCCTATGGGGTCACTGCTTCTTTCCCCTGGGTCCTGGTGCACACAAGACTCTGTGTGTGCCCTCCAGGAGTGGAGTCTCTGTTTCCCCCAGTCCTGTGGAAATCTTCCAGTCAAATCCCGCTGGCCTTCAAAGCCAGATTCTCTGGGGATTTCCAGTCCTGTTGCCGGACCACCAGTCTGGAAAGCCTGACTTGGGGCTCGGAAACTTCACTCCAGTGGGAGAACATCTGTGGTTTAATCATTCTCCAGTTTGGGGGTCACCTACCCAGCAGGTATGGGATTTGATTTTATCGTGATTGCGCCCCTCCTACTGTCTCATTGCGGCTTCTCCTTTGTCTTTGGATGTAGCGTATATCCTCCTTGGTGGGTTCCAGTGTCTTCCTGTCGTTGGCTGTTCAGCACTTAGTTGTGATTTTGGTGCTCTCGCAAGAGGAGGTGAGCACACATCCTTCTACTCTGCCATCTTGAACCAATCCCTTAAGTAATATTTCTTCACTGGCAAGGTTTTAATTTGGGAAATCTCAGACTATTTCTCTTGCAATTAGTTCATGGGTATCTGGCCCTCTCAGCATGCTTGTGATCTCAATGAATGATACCACCATCTTCTCTGGTCCCCCAATCATAAAACTGGGGTTATCACCCTCTCCTTTCTTCACGTCTTCTAACCAGTCATGTAATCCCATCAGCAATCATTTTTCTATCCCAAGGGTGTGCTCTTAAATATTTTACCAGTGAAAAAAATGTGTATATATGTATGTAAAGAAGTTTATTACAAATGTTACTGATATAGATGATGTGTCATACACAATTTATAAATAATCATAAAATATACAATACTTTATTTAAATTCCATATAGCCAGTCAGGTCTCACAGATGCTTTAGGTGATTTTTGCTCAAGTTTTGTGTACAGAGGCAATCTATGGTTGCAACTGAAGAAAATGGATGACCAACTGTGGTTCCTACAGAGATGTTGCTTCATATTTTTATTTGTATTAATGATTAAGATGAAAGTGAAACAACTAAGATGGATGTGGTAACTAAACTCAGTAAATACTGCGAGTGATGGTTTTGCTGAATTAGATAATAGTTTTTGAATACTGGCAGAATATTTACTTAATTTTTTGCACTATTTAAATGTAATGTTACAGGTATGACATACTGTTATGTTTAACCTGAATTGTTCTCTTTTGTCACCACTTTCTTCAGTCTAGAAAATAACTTCATAGTTATTTTCATAGCACTTTCAGATTTCTGTGGTGTAAATACTCCCACCATGCCTGGTTCTAAACTAACAATGTGATATTGCTGAATGCAACATTAGAAAGATGTGAACAGTGGCATAAAATTACATAGCATTTCTGCAGTATGGATACAGTAGATGTAAGTAAACTAGAGAACATAAAAAATAATAAAATGTAATAAAATAGGAAGGAAATGATGAGTTTCCAGTATTTTTTACCTTTGTTTTTAATATAGTATACTTTTATATAATTTTATAATTTGGTATTTTTTAAAAGTCATGCTTAACTACCATTTTGAACAATTCTTGAAAATTTAACAATACGTTCTCATGAGCCAGTGGGAGTTGGGTCCAGCACACTGGTGTATTACCTACCATCCAGCATACCCTAAATACCCCTACACTACCTAGTCGACACCTAACACTTGTTTTCCTGGGCTGTTATGGCAACGTAGGAACTGACTTTATTGTGCCCTACTCTTGACTCCCTTTGAAGCTGGAGGGAGCTTACACAAGTCTTTAAATGACACTTTCCTCCTTAAATTCTTTTAGTAGTTCACTTGTATTTTGAAGATGAAATCAAATACTTTTTTATTAGGTACACCTTCAAGTTCTGAAAAGTATGTATTTCTCAATTTCACCTCCCAAACACTACCAAATGAACTGCAATGCTCTAGGCAAAAACAAACAAACAAACAAAACACACACACACAACACACACACACACACTGTTTCCGGGACACTTTACCCTTCCTCACACATGCCTACATTTGATTTCATTACCTTTTTTCTGCCTCCAACTTTATTCCCCTGAATTGTGTTAAAATACTTAAACAAACCCTTGTCATTGAAACCTCACTTGACCTACCTTGACTGAGCCAGATAGACATTTTCTGTGTTATATCCATCAACAGCCCATTCATATCTGCAGTCGAAATTTTGATAGTTGATTTACTTGACTACATCCTTAAATAGTTTGAGAGTTACTTGTGTAGAAGCAAATTGACATTAGTTTCCTTCAATGTGCAGGACACTGCTCTAAGCACTTTCCATATTTATCTCATTTGCCTAAAGGGACAATTAATATTTTACACATTTAGGAAACAGAAGCTCATAGAGCACATATACACTGCCCAAGGTCACAAGACTCCCAAATGGTGGGGTTCAGAATAAAATGCAGGGGAGCATAAAGATGGAGTTGCTTTCTGCAACATACCTTGCTTCCTTATTCATCTCCAGATTCCAGGAGTCTAGTACAGTATCTGGCAAAAAGTGGTGCTCGGTAACAGTGGAGAATTTCACGAAGAAATCCAGTGATTCTCAAGTGTGTCCCCTATGGAACAGTGTTACCAGAAGAGCTGATTAAAGTGCAGATTCATATGGCTCACTCCAGACCTGCAGAATAAGATTCTTTATGCACACAAAATATTAAGGGATTTTGAATTAATTGTGTGTGTGTGTGTGTGTGTGTGTGTGATTAACTTTAGAAATTATTTCATATTCTTTCATACTCATTCACTGTAGCCTGATATACAGTGGCACAGAATTACACAATGTTTCTGCCATACAGATACAATGGACAGAAATAGTCTCAAGAGCAGCCTCCACCTTCCGTCTCTGTGAAGACTCAGAGAATCATAGGATTTCTAACACAAAATCTGACTGATTTTGTTAGTAGACCCCCCACTGGGCATAATACTGGGAACAAGATGGCCTCCTTACAGAGGAATGACCTATGATGGAGCCAGCTGGAACTGACTGTGCTTATCACTTCCCAACTCCACGTTCATTGACTTCACATTGTTAGCCTGAAATTGGTTTTGGTGGGATTATTTACACCATAGAAATCGTCAAAGGCTACAGATTAGGCCTTTCTCCCCTTCCCCCAAGAGCCACTTTCTATGTATTTACCAGCACGCTTCTGAATCACCAACCTAGGACCTGTGGTTACTGTGGAACAATTTTTTTTTGAAAGGTTGGTGATAGTGTTTCTCTTAGATTTCCTCTGCATTATGTCCTCTGGATCAATTAGCAGAAACCTCTTATTTCAAAAATATTACCATATACAATTTTCCTAGTTCAGTCAGTATTCATTTCCTTGTGTTATGTGTTTTCGTTTCACATTCTTAAACTTTCAGCAGCAGTTTAGTGCTGTTTTTGATTCATGGTGGCTGCTTATATTACCTTCCCATTTAAAATCATGGGTGAAATCAATGTCATTTTTTTCTCTCTGAAGTTGACCTTGCTAATATCATTCCATAATCTGAAAATCATTTTCTATCTTATTATTCACTGATTTTAAGACTTCACTAAACAGCTAATCCATGTGATACTACTTTTTGCCAATTCATTTAGTAAAATTTAAAAGTAAGATTACAGGAGGAGGCAGACAACATTATCTTCACAGAGTATTTGCTGTTTTCCCTCCATTATCAAATTTTGTTTTGACTTCATGCCAAGTAGAAGTTATACTGGAGTAGATAGATTGTTTTAAAGCCATAAAAAGTATTTTCCTCCTTTGGACAACTAAAAATTTTAGCTCATTAAAATTGGAATTGTGAATTTTAATTATTTAGCCTGGAAAAGAGAAGGCTAATTTTGCAAAGTAAACTGGACATAAATTCAACCAATAGAGCTAAAAACAAAAGATATTTCAGGAAATATTATTGCCAAATAGTACCACTGGTTACCAAGAGTAGTTTAAATTTCCTTTCTTTGTGTGATTCTTGAACAGTTTGGATTCTTTGATTGCATATAGCAGATGCTAACTTGAGACAACTTTATTTAAAAGAGAAAAAATTATTACAGGGATATGTCATAGCAGCTAAGTCAAGGAATAAAAAAAAATGCAGCTAGCCTACATTAAATGGACTGAACACAGGAAATGGAATGCTAAATGAAAATCTGGAAGAATTCTTTTTCTACTTCTCATTTCTCTTCTTTCTCTCTGATACTCTATTGTCTCTCTGTATACTAGCTTTTCTGCTCCTCAGACCACAGTTTAAGTGATTACTTCTTCACAGCTCTTGATAAATCTCCTCTGCTCAAGACACAAGCCCAGAATGAGACTGAAAACATTTTAGTTCCAATTCGAAATTTTCTGGAAAAGGACCCTGACCCTGTTTATACCTAGTATCTTAGTATCTTACTACATAATACAAGCATAACTGTTGGGGACTGTATTTGTTTTCTGTACTGTGTAACAAATCACTACAAATTTAGAGATTTAAAATAATACATACTTATTATCTAACAGTTTCTGTGGTTTGGGATTCCAAGCACAGCTTAACTGGGTCCTCACAAGTCTGTAATCAAGGTGTTGTCTGGGCTGCATCCTTTTCTCTCTCTCTCTCTCTGTTTTTATTGAAGAATAGTTGATTTGCAATTTTGTGCTAGTTTCAGGTGTACAGCAAAGTGATTCAGTTATATATATATTCTTATTTAGATTCTTCTCCCTTGTAGGTTATTACAAAATATTGAGTACAGTTCCTTGTGCTATACAGTAGGTCCTTGTTGGTTATCTATTTTATATGTAATAGTGTGTGTCTGTTAATCCCGGTTGAAGACAGAACTAGGAAATATCTACTTCCAAACTCACTAAGTATTTGTTTCCTTGAATGACTGTATGACTGAAGGTCCAGGTTCTTACTGGCAATTGACTGAATCTTCTCTCCGGTCCTAGAGGCCACTTGCAGTTCCCTGCTATGTGGCACTCTCCATAGAAAGTTCATAATGTGGATGCTTGCTTCTTCAAGACGGAGAACCTGTCTCTCTCACTAAGATACAGTCTATAAGAAAAGATAAACAGAAAGTGGCACCTCATTACTTTTGCCATTTAACAAAACCTAACCAAGGGAAGGTTTTGCCATCACTCTTTATCATGTTCTATTAGTTAGAAGCAAGGTACTTGTTCTACCATCACTTAAAAAATTTAAAAATGGTCTTACACATTGAAGGTTACCCTAGTGTATGTCCATCACAAGGACCCACTTCTATGTCCTATAGATATGGGAGGGAAGGGAAATAATTCTCAGAGGAATTATTACAAACTAGATGAGCTGGCATATGTAATAAAAGGTAACCATAACATCTGCTAAGACCAAGTGACATTGAGATGACTTGGTGCTATTCTGTCAGGAGTTAAAACAGTAACAGCAGGCATCTGTCACTAGCTTCTGACCTTAATAAGAACATCTCTAATGTTTCTTCTTTAAATAATGTTTTAGGTTTGGGTAGGTGTTCTTTACCATGTTGCCACAGCATCCTTTTATTTCTAATTAACAAAGATCTTTTAATTCTGAATGGATTTTAAATACCAAATGTCTTTTAGGCATCCTTGAGAGTTGTCATTTTTCTACTTTGATTATTAATGCAATGAGTTATAAGGATGTATTTCCTCATTTGAACCATCTTTACATTTGTGGAATAAATCCTGCTTAGAGTTGAGATACTTGTAAATATTCCATGAGAGGGAGTTGATTTGAGATTTTAATTATCTACACTTACAGAGGTCACCAATATTAGTTTTTTGAATGTAATTTTTATCAGCTTTTGGTGTCAAGATGATATTAGTATTGTAGTAACTTTTCCATTTTTGTATGCTCTGGAATGGTTAAAATAGCAAGGAAAGAGTTTCTTGAAGTTATGGTTGAAATTGCCCCAAACTTGCATTAATTCAAAAATTTTAATGAAGATAGGGAATCATTTCTAAGACAGGGTTAAATTACTTTCATGGTTATTGGCCAATTAAAGTTCTGTCTTTCATAGGTCAATTATTTTTTACATCAATTTATGGCATATGTTTGGATTGCCACAACTTGTGATAAACTCTCACCCACCAATTGACCATGTACCTCACCCACTGGAAACACCTTGCCTTAGTCTTTGACCTTTGTATCAGGTTGGGAAACTTTCTCTAATTGTTCTGAAAGAGATGGATAGTAAATATTTTATGCTATGTGGACCAATAATAAAATTTAAAAATATGTATAGGTAGATATACAACCAAGAGAATATAGCCATATAAAAATACAAAAACCAGTCTTTGCCTCTGGGTCTTTAAAAAAGAAAGTAAAATATGGTCTGGATTTTGCTAGCAGGTCATACCGTTTATCTTAATTTATTGAAAATTTAGTACGGGTAAGCAAGTAGAATAGAGCAAAAGAAGTAATATAAAGAGGTTTAGTATTCCTTGAACGACTATAAAGAGTTCAGTTTTTTGTTGTTGTTGTTTGGTTTGTTTGTTTGTTTTTGAGAGGAGATTGGAAGCTTCAAGAAAAGTTTTTACCCCTGGTTCTTTATAATTTTTTTGACATACATGCATAAATAGATGTTTACATAAACACATACATAGAGGCATTACATATATGTTTTAGTATCCCTGTTATTTGTCTGTTTCTTTATTGTGTTTCTTCCCTCTTTCATTTCTCCCACTTCTCCAAAACCCATGAAAACATAATTTATACGCTTTCATATTTTCCTCTGAGATCATATTGTCATACAAAATATACACACTTATTAGAAAAATACACATTTATATCCATAAGTATACCTATCATTGTTTGTGTTTTATGAAAATAAAATAATTTAAGCACACTCCAATCTGCTTTTTAAAAAATATTAAGAATACCTCATGTAAATTCCTGAAAGTGAACTTGGGAAATTTCTAATTCATTGTTTCTAAAGATTGTGTGTTCAGAAACCATTGTGTGTTTAGAAATTCTTTAGAGTGTTCCATAATTTAGTCAGAAATTAACCACTTGAGAAGCACTCATTATGCCTTCAGCATTGTTTTGTTTAGAATTTGTTTTCCTTGACATTTGGTGATGTACATACTTGTGTTTATATCCTTACCCATATTTATTCTATGCAATTGATTCCAATGAAAATTTATAGTTAAAAGATATATTTATTTATAATTTTACCAGATGTTCCCAGTTTACTTTCTAATAAATTGAAATAATTCACATTTCTGCAAAAAAAATATGAGTAACTTTTGCCCACATCCTGCTAGTAGCAGATATTGAACCTGCTAGCAGTAGGTTTTTAATTGTTTTTCTTTTTAAAATTTTTTTTCAGTGTGGATAATATAATGCATTGTTTTATTATAAGTTTATGAGATTTTTTAAATATTTGAAATAAAGTTTATCGAAATGCAGTTAAAATTATAATATAAAAACTCTTGAAAATCAACAAGAAGATAATTAAGACTCAATTTTGAGGAGGCAACTCACAGAGAGCAAATCAAAATCTCAACAATCCAACAGAAAATACACAACTCAAAAGGAAAATAAAAATAAAAATTGTAATGGGCAATATGTCCTGCGATCTATTACCGAATTCCCTCTCCTATTTCTATTGATTTGATTAAAGCAACACGATTGTTCTTCAAATTTTTCTTTACTATTTTCAACAATGATTCTTCCACAGAAAAGTTAATGCTCTGATTTTAAATAACTGCAGGAAATTTATATCCTATTTCTATAAATTCTTTTTCAGCATTGATTCATATGACCAAATTATTTTCTCCTTTCATTGGTTATTATAATGAATAAGGTTGATAGGTTTCCTGATATTGAATCATGTTTCTGGTACTAAACCCTGGTACTGAACCCAGATATTCTGATCTTGGAAATTTTCCATTTGTTTCTATGGCCTGAAAAGTTTTTAAAATATGAATACCATCTGCTATTTAAAGGAGAACGCTAATGTTTTAGTAAACCCTTCTTATCCTATTGGCTTTTTACAATAGATTTATAATCACTTTGCAATCTCTTCTATTATAATGATTCTATTGTAGATTTCTAATTCTTTTGTGTCGATTTTTGTAATTTATATTTTGCTTGAAAATTATTCACTTCTAAGTTTTGAAATAAAACGTCTTAGAGTTGTAAGGCTAGTCTCTTATAAATTTTTAACCCTCTCTTTTATCTGTAGTTGTGTCCTTTTCTCCATCTTTTCTATTTTTACTGTCTTTTTTTAAAACTCAGATTAACGCTCACATATTTATTTGTAATATCTTTTGTTAATCTTGACAAAATACTATGAAAGTTATTGTCATCTCTGGTTTACAGATGAGACATGAATTTCTCCTAATCAAAATGACAGATATTTTCAATTATAAAATCCATTTTTTATACTGGAAAAGTGGTAGTATTTCATAATGCTGGTAAGCTTGTATGTTAAGAGAGTATTTTGACTACCAACTAAACAACAATTGAGAAAAATTGTGACAATGCCTTCGTTTTTTAACATAGCTATTGTACTTCTAAATTTTTATGTAAGGATATAATTAAGATTATGCAGAAAGATTTCACTTACTTGGAATGTTTCCTGTCAAATAATTTAAGATATTAAAAAACTTTGAGACAAAATAAATGACCATGAGAAAACTTTGGATAAATAAACAATGGCACAGTACTGCAATGAAATGATGAAACACATTAACTATACAATCATTTAAAAGCTTTTCTAGCATTACTGATATGGAAAAATATTCACAGAATAATACTACAATGACAAAATTTAAATCTGATATGATCCAATTTTTAAAAATCTACAAATGGATGCATGTAAAAACTATCTGATATGTTCATTAAGAGGGTTAACACTGGTGTAATTATTAGTGTTGTTTATTTTTTATTTGCTTATTTTTTCTATAACCATTATATGCTCATGTAAGAGAATATCAAAACACAGTTATTTAAATATTTAAACTAATATAATGGTTTTGACCCCATGATAAGTAACAACATCTTTGAATTCTCAAACTTTCTGACATATTGAATCAGTTCAGTGAGACAGAAGAACTTATAGAGTATTTATGCTATCACCTTATTTATCTACTTATTGACTCCACCAAAAGTGACACATTTACTTGAATGAAAAGACCCAGAACAAATATCACCAGCAGAGTGTTCATTTTCTAAATCTTGCAGCTAAAATTGTTCCCTTCAAACTCTGCCCTTTATCTCTATCTCTCTTCAAGGCATTTATTACTTTATAATTTTAATACAGACACTTGTAGAGCCACCGCTATTGGACTGTAATCTCCATAGAGCATGAAAACATATTTTGGTCACATTTGTATCTTCAATTGTACATATCACAGTAATTTAAATAACCTAAGTAACGGATTTTTTGATGGAATAAATAAATGAATGAATGAGAGTTAGTTAGGAGACGGCTACTGTGTTTGAGGACTCATGAAGAAAGAGGTGTGTCATAGCTTGGGATCCCTAGAAACAAAGCCTCAGGCAAGGATAAGATACCAATGTTTTTTACAGGATGTATAATTTCAGAGAAACCAAAGGAAAAGAAAACTGAGCCATCAGAAGCAACACAAGGCAATGAATGACTTACTGTCTTGGCCATTCCTTCTTGACAAGCCACAAAAAAAACCCAAGTACATTCACTCGACCAGTCAGTCATAGAGGAACCTCTCTTCAGAACTGTATATCAGAAGGAAAAAGAGAGAGAAAGAGAATCTATCTGCCTGCTCTTTCTCTTGTTTGCCATTACTTAAAGTTTGCCCTACAAGGAGTTAACCAGATCAGATCCCACACCTCCTCACATTCGTTTCCAAGTTATATAACCTTTTTTCAACATCTCAGGAAGTCAGATCCATGTCTTATGTTACCTTGAGATTTCTGAAAGTGCTGGAAAGAGCTAGAAGTTCCAGCTGTGAGGCTGGTAGGTCTCAGAATACACACCTCATGGTCTTCCATGGCATCAGTAAGCCTCAACAGAAGTTGAGGGGGATAAGTGGCCAAGGGTGTGGAAGAAGATTTGACTGAGAGAATTTAAAGAGGTGCAGAAGATGTATTCAATACAAGGCAATATCCAAAAACACTGAAATACAAATTAATTATTAATTATTGTCAAGGTCACAAAGAAGTGCTGTTGTTAGTACTTGGGTTCTATTGTGAGACAATCTGCAAAACATAGGAAAAAGTTAAATTATTGCCCTATGAAAGTAAAATAAAACAATGCATTATTTATCTGTGCAAAGATATGCAAACAATTAATATTAATTTTATTTAATGCTTAGTATGGTCTAGCCATGTTATTTTTTAAATTATCACTTGGTATACACAAAATTCTTAAAGATATGATTATACCTTTATATCGTTATAATTCTAAATTTAAAGATTAGAAAAGTGAAGCTTGGAAACTTTAATTTGCCCCAAATCACATAGCTAGTACGTTGTAGAGGTGATTTTAAAACCCAGGAAATCTGATTCCAGAGATGGTCCACTTAATGTACCACCCCCAGAACTGCAACAAGACAAATTACTACAAGGTGAATACTGTGTGTTCCCTGAACCTATCAGAAGGCTTACCAAGAAGAGTCAATCATCCATGGCAACTAAAGGCAACAGAATTAGAGTGAAAAAGCACAGTCCATAGATATTGTCTGAGTTTGAGACTATATCTAAATTTGATGGCAAATATATGAGGGAGAGGGAGACTACAGAGCCTTAACCTGAAGACCAGAGAAATGTATTATAAACTAATGCAATTCCATTCTTGCTTTGTAAACCAGTCTCTGGGAGCTTATGTAATGTATCAGTCCCTATGAGATAGAGCTACTTCACATATTCTGGAAATCAACTTTCAGAGTTTGCAAGGTGGGCCCAAAATCTTGACAATAGGGAAATCACCAAAGAATGAGGCCTGGAAGTGTGTTTTTTTTCTCCTGAAATTACGTTTTTTTGTTTGCTTGTTTGTTTTTTTTTGTTTTTATTTAATGCCTTTTACATTTGGACATTCATCTTATGCTTTTTACATTGTGGTTGCTGTCTTGCCAAAATAAGAGTTACTGTGTCTCAAATTTGATTTTTTTCAAAATGTCTTATTTAATAAGAAACAAAGCTAAAAGCATAGTTTTGTCTAAGCCTATATTTTGGTGTGAGATTGGCGTATTTTTACTTCACATTGAATATAGCCAGATACCGAAGTAATCTTTGATTATAGTTATTGCATACAGGTGACTAGGGCCTGAACCCACCCATCTGGGTCTTTAGATTTGAATATATGTATAAGCGTAATAGCTTCCTTCTGACTTCCTTGCCCAATGAACAGGTGATCTAAACTCATTTGATATGGGTCTGGCTACATCTGAGTAACCATTTTTTTCAAGGTTACAAACTTATGGCATTCATCCCTTTCTATAAAAAAGTTCATCCTGAGAATCAAGAATCCATAGGGTTAATTTTGTCACCTGGAACACGCTTACATCATCCCCCTCTCCGACTCTTAGTTTTTTTGTCATCCATCTCACAGATTTAAAGGAGACTTTAATATTAATGTTAACATTTTTTACATTGAAATTATATAAAACATTTGATATAATAAAACCTCATTAGCTAGCTATTTTAAGGAATTGAAATCTACCGGAGATATAAAAATTGGTCTCTAGAGGCCTTTTGATAGATATTAGTGACAGTGGAGCAGAAGTTATACCAGAAGAGAATGCATTTTGTCGCACCAAAGAAAAAAATTTTGTAAATTCACAACTCACCCAGGTTTCAAAGTCTTTGTTGTAAGGCCGATTTGCTTTCATTAACTGAAATTCTACAGTAGATACTGGTGACCTAAGAGAAGTTGCTTAGTTAGGTGTCAAACTAATGAGGTTCTATTACAGAGGTTTGTTTTGTTTGGTTTTGTTTTTTCATTTAAATCTGAAGGAAAGCAAGTTTAGGTCTTTTAAACACTAAAGAGAAAAATTTGACTTATACTAGTGTTTAGTTTGGTGCCAAACTTCCAATGAAATTAATATTTGTATATCTTGAATTTTATTCACAGAGATTATCCTAATAGACTGATCCTTCACTTTAGTAAATTCAACTGTCTTAAATTTTCCTAGTTCAAACTGCCCTGTTCCTTGACTACAATGATATTAATTTTTCTTTCTTTTAAGTGAGAGAGAAAGAGAAATTAAGGCAAAACTCTCTGCTGGAATGCTAAAAGATTGGGCTTTTTAATTGTAAAATTTGTAGTTATTATACTTAGATTTATTCCATAGTTAGAGTAACATTTCTCAGCTCTGCTTCAAGTTTGAAAACAATGCAAACCCTCTACCAGAACCCCAGAAATGAGTGAAGGATAAAGCACAGAGAGGCAGGGAAAGAAAAGAATCTACTTGAAAATGGTCTTGTTGAGAAAGGAAGAATGAGGGAGTGGTCACTCTTGAGACCTGTTCTGTAAACCCACAAGACTAGGCTGCAATCTCTTGGAGTTGTAAGATTTGCTTTGTGATTGACATCACAAAGTGATGGCAATCTGCTATAAAACCTAATCAAATTTTAAAATTTTCTATGCTTTCCATGTACTATTAAATACTGTAGAGCAACAGAATTGGGACTTTTTCTCTTGTCAACAAGGTTTCCAAAAGGGCGGATTTTTCTCATTACTGAAGCTTACTGATTTACAAGTATCTCTTAATTGACTTTAGATAACCACATTCAATATTTAATATTATACTATCATTAGCACACTTATTATTCATCTAAATCATACAATTGTGGCAATTAAGTTGGCCACCTTTTAAAAACTTACCTCATTGATCTTTAATTACACTTATAAGAATTACACTGGGAGCAGCTTCAAGATGGCGGAAGAGTAAGACGCAGAGATCACCTTCCTCCCCACAGATACATCAGAAATACATCTACATGTGGAACAACTCCTACAGAACACCTACTGAACGCTGGCAGAAGACCTCAGACCTCCCAAAAGGCAAGAAACTCCCCACGTATGGGTAGGGCAAAAGAAAAAAGGAAAAACAGAGACAAAAGAATAGGGACGGGACCTGCACCAGTGGGAGGGAGCTGTGAAGGAGGAAAGGTTTCCACACACTAGGAAGCCCCTTCGTGGGCAGAGACTGCGGGTGGCAGAGGGGGGAAGCTTCAGAGCCACGGAGGAGAGCGCAGCCACAGGGGTGCGGAGGGCAAAGCAGAGAGATTTCCACACAGAGGATCGGTGCCGACCTGCACTCACCATCCCAAGAGGCTTGTCTGCTCACCCGCCAGGGTGGGCGGGGCTGGGAGCTGAGGCTCGGGCTTCGGTCGGATCACAGGGAGAGGACTGGGCTTGGCGGCGTGAACACAGCCTGAAGGGGCTAGTGCGCCACAGCTGGCCGGGAGGGAGTCCGGGAAAAGGTCTGGAGCTGCCGAAGAGGCAAGAGACTTTTTCTTGCCTCTTTGTTTCGTGGTGCGTGAGGGGAGGGGATTAAGAGCGCCGCTTAAAGGAGCTCCAGAGACGGGTGCGAGCCACGACTATCAGCACGGACCCCAGAGACGGGCATGAGACACTAAGGCTGCTGCTGTCCCCACCAAGAAGCCTGTGTGCAAGCACAGGTCACTCTCCACACCGCCCCTCCCGGGAGCCTGTGCAGCCCGCCACTGACAGGGTCCTGTGATCCAGGGACAACTTCCCGGGGAGAACGCACGGCGCGCCTCAGGCTGGTGCAACGTCACGCCGGCCTCTGCCGCCGCAGGCTCGCCCCGCATCCGTACCCCTCCCTCCCCCCAGCCTGAGTGAGCCAGAGCCCCAGAAGCAGCTGCTCCTTTAACCCTGTCCTGTCTGAGCGAAGAACAGATGCCCTCAGGCAAGCTACACGCAGAGGCGGGTCCAAATCCAAAGCTGAACCCCGGGAGCTGTGCGAACAAAGAAGAGAAAGGGAAATCTGTCCCAGCAGCCTCAGGAGCAGCGGATTAAACCTCCAGAGTCAACTTGATGAACCCTGCATCTGTGAAATACCTGAATAGACAACGAATCATCCCAAATTGAGGAGGTGGACTTTGGGAGCAAAAGATATATTATTTTTTCCCCTTTTTCTCTTTTTGTGAGTGTGTATGTGTATGCTTCTGTGTGTGATTTTCTCTGTATAGCTTTGCTTTCACCATTTGTCCTAGGGTTCTGTCTGTCCTTTTTTTTTTTTTTTTTTACTTTAAAAAATTTTTTTCTTAATAATTATTTTTTATTTTAATAACTTTATTTTATTTTATTTTATCTTCTTTCTTTCTTTCTTTCTTTCTTTTTTCTCCCTTTTATTCTGAGTCATGTGGATGAAAGGCTCTTGGTGCTCCAGCCAGGAGTCAGTGCTGTACCTCTGAGGTGGGAGAGCCAACTTCAGGACACTGGTCCACAAGAGACCTCCCAGCTCCACGTAATACTAAATGGTGAAAATCTCTCAGAGATCTCCATCTCAACATCAAGACCCAGCTTCACTCAACGACCAGCAAGCTACAGTGCTGGACACCCTATGCCAAACAACTAGCAAGAGAGGAACACAGCCCCATCCATTAGCAGAGAGGCTGCCTAAAATCATAATAAGGCCACAGACACCCCAAAACACACCACCAGACGTGGACCTGCCCACCAGAAAGACAAGATTTAGCCTCATCCACCAGATCACAGGCACTAGTCCTCTCCACCAGGAAGCCCACACAACCCACTGAACCAACCTTACCCACAGGGGACAGACACCAAAAACAACGGGAACTACGAACCTGTAGCCTGCGAAAAGGAGACCCCAAACACAGTAAGTTAAGCAAAATGAGAAGACAGAAAAACACACAGCAGATGAAGAAGCAAGGTAAAAACCCACCAGACCTAATAAATGCAGAGGAAATAGGCAGTCTACCTGAAAAAGAACTCAGAGGCCAAGTAAAAATTGACACTGCAGAAATACAAAGGATCATGAGAGATTACTACAAGCAACTATATGCCAATAAAATGGACAACCTGGAAGAAATGGACAAATTCTTAGAAATGCACAACGTGCCGAGACTGAACCAGGAAGAATTAGAAAATATGAACAGACCAATCACAAGCACTGAAATTGAAATTGTGATTAAAAATCTTCCAACAAACAAAAGCCCAGGACCAGATGGCTTCACAGGCGAATTCTATCAAACATTTAGAGAAGAGCTAACACCTATCCTTCTCAAACTCTTCCAAAATATAGCAGATGGAGAAACACTCCCAAACTCATTCTACGAGGCCACCATCATCCTGATACCAAAACCAAACAAAGATGTCACAAAGAAAGAAAACTATAGGCCAATATCACTGATGAACATAGATGCAAAAATCCTCAACAAAATACTAGCAAACAGAATCCAACAGCACATTAAAAGGATCATACACCATGATCAAATGGGGTTTATTCCAGGAATGCAAGGATTCTTCAATATACGCAAATCAATCAATGTGATACACCATATTAACAAATTGAAGGAGAAAAACCATATGATCATCTATGCAGAGAAAGCTTTCGACAAACTTCAACACCCATTTATGATAAAAACCCTGCAGAAAGTAGGCATAGAGGGAACTTTCCTCAACATAATAAAGGCCATATATGACAAACCCACAGCCAACATCGTCCTCAATGGTGAAAAGCTGAAACCATTTCCACTAAGATCAGGAACAAGACAAGGTTGCCCACTCTCACCACTATTATTCAACATAGTTTTGGAAGTTTTAGCCATAGCAATCAGAGAAGAAAAAGAAATAAAAGGAATCCAAATTGGAAAAGAAGAAGTAAAGCTGTCAGTCTTTGCAGATGACATGATACTATACATAGAGAATCCTAAAGATGCTACCAGATAACTATTAGGGCTAATCAATGAATTTGGTAAAGTAGCAGGATACAAAATTAATGTACAGAAATCTCTGGCATTCCTATACACTAATGATGAAAAATCTGAAATTGAAATTAAGAAAACACTCCCATTTACCATTGCAACAAAAAGAGTAAAATATCTAGGAATAAACTTACCTAAGGAGAAAAAAGACCTGTATGCAGAAAATTATAAGACACTGATGAAAGAAATTAAAGATGATACAAACAGATGGAGAGATATACAATGTTCTTGAATTGGAAGAATCAATATTGTGAAAATGTCTATACTACCCAATGCAATCTACAGATTTAATGCAATCCCTATGAAACTACCACTGGAATTTTTCACAGAACTAGAACAAAAAATTTCACAATTTGTATGGAAACACAAAAGACCCCGAATAGCCAAAGCAATCTTGAGAACGAAAAATGGAGCTGGAGGAATCAGGCTCCCTGACTTCAGACTATACTACAAAGCTACAGTAATCAAGACAGTATGGTACTGGCACAGAAACAGAAATATAGATCAATGGAACAGGATAGAAAGCCCAGAGATAAACCCACGCACATATGGTCACCTTATCTTTGATAGAGGAGGCAAGAATGTACAGTGTAGAAAAGACAAACTCTTCAATAAGTGGTGCTGGGAAAACTGGACAGGTACATGTAAAAGTATGAAATTAGAACACTCCCTAACACCATACACAAAAATAAACTCAAAATGGATTAAAGACCTAAATGTAAGGCCAGACACTATAAAACTCTTAGAGGAAGACCTAGGCAGAACACTCTATGACATAAATCACAGCAAGGTCCTTTTTGACCCAGCTCCTAGAGAAATGGAAATAAAAACAAAGGTAAACAAATGGGAACTAATGAAACTTAAAAGCTTTTACACAGCAAAGGAAACCATAAACAAGACCAAAAGACAACCCTCAGAATGGGAGAAAATATTTGAAAATGAAGCAACTGACAAAGGATTAATCTCCAAAATTTACAAGCAGCTCATGCAGCTCAATATCAAAAAAAACAAACAACCCAATCCAAAAATGGGCAGAAGACCTAAATAGACATTTCTCCAAAGAAGATATACAGATTGCCAACAGACACATGAAAGATTGTTCAACATCATTAATCATTAGAGAAATGCAAATCAAAACTACAATGAGATATCATCTCACACCGGTCAGAATGACCATCATCAAAAAATCTAGAAACAATAAATGCTGGAGAGGGTGTGGAGAAAAGGGAACACTCTTGCACTGTTGGTGGGAATGTAAATTGATACAGCCACTATGGAGAACAGTATGGAGGTTCCTTAAAAACTAAAAATAGAACTACCATACGACCCAGCAATCCCACTACTGGGCATATACCCTGAGAAAACCATAATTCAAAAAGAGTCATGTACCAAAATGTTCATTGCAGCTCTATTTACAATAGCCAGGACATGGAAGCAACCTAAGTGTCCATCAACAGATGAATGGATAAAGAAGATGTGGCACATATATACAATGGAATATTACTCAGCCATAAAAAGAAATGGAATGGAGTTATTTGTAGTGAGGTGGATGGACCTAGAGTCTGTCATACAGAATGAAGTAAGTCAGAAAGAGAAAAAGAAATACCGTATGCTAACACATATATATGGAATCTAAGAAAAAAAAAAAGGTCATGAAGAACCTAGGGGCAAGACGGGAATAAAGACATGACCTACTATAGAATGGACTTGAGGATATGGGGAGGGGGAAGGGTAAACTGTGACAAAGTGAGAGAGTGGCATGGACATATATACACTACCAAATGTAAAATAGATAGCTAGTGGGAAGCAGCCGCATAGCACAGGGAGATCAGCTCTGTGGTTTGTGACCACCTAGAGGAGTGGGATAGGGAGGGTGGGAGGGAGGGAGACGCAAGAGGGAAGAGATATGGGAACATATGTATATGTATAACTGATTCACTTTGTTATAAAGCAGAAACTAACACACCATTGCAAAGCAATTATACTCCAATAAAGATGTTAAAAAAAAAAAAAAGAATTACACTGAATAGGAAAGTTGCCAAGTGACACAATTCCATTTTGTTGCCCCCAAATTTGTGATCACGTCATATAAATTGCAAAATAGGGCTGAAATTTTCAGTGAGATATTCTTTCTTTATATACTGTACAAAGTTTATATTTTTCTTCATAATTCTTTTTTTAATTTATTTATCCCCCCAAATTTAATGAGTACGTACTCTGTTTCAGACACTATACTACTAGATACTTGGTATAAAATGATGAATAAGGTGAATAATTTTCCTACCTTTATGGAGTTTACATCATTAAAAATAAATAAGAGATAGATAAGAAGTAAAAATAAATAAGATAAATTAGATTGACACTAGGGGAATTAAGCAAAAACATTTTTCTGATAGATATAATAAATATTGAAGGGATTCAGAACAAGCCTCCCCAAAATGTGCCACTTAGGCATGCAGACTATCTTGAACTGAAGACAGTCGAAACCCAGTGGACTCAAGAAACACTTTTACCTCTCCCTTAACTACCCTAAAGAACTTAGAGGTCCTGGCCCAGAAAGAGAGCTATTACCCAGAGATAACTTTTTATCTGAATGACCTATCTTTATGGCAGGACACACATCTAATTACCAAACATCTGCTCTTCTTATCATCCTGTGAATCACCCTCCTCCCCATTGAAGCCCAGGCTTCTATCCCATTCCTTAACTCCATACGGCATATAAGATTGAGTGGATAAAAAATAGTAGGTAACAGAATTTATAAATTGGAAGACAACTCAAAGAAAATCTCCAGAGAGTAAAAATAATGTAAAATACAGAAAATAACATCAGACATATATGGACAATATATAAAGGTCAAACACAAGTTTAAATTAGGGCCACAGATAGAAAGAGGAGAGGTGATAGGGTAAAGGAATATTTTAAATGATGAAAGCTGAGAATTTTCCCAAACAGATGAAAACTATCACCCATAAATTCAAGAAGCTCTGCAAACCCCAATCAGAATTTAAAATATATATATATATATACTTGTTCACATCAGAGTTAAACTGCTATAAAACAAAGGCAAAGAGAAAATTTTAAAAGCAACCAGAATTATACGCACTTTTCTTTACACGTTATATTTCAATTAAAAGATTTAAAAATTGCAGAGAAAAAAAGATTTTAATTTCAAAATAGCAAAAAGACATCAGCTGTCTGCTCAACAGAAACAATTAGCAATCAAGATATATAATGATAGCTTCAAAGTTCTGAGAAAAAATAACTGTCCATCTTGAATGTTACACCCATTAAAAGTATTCTGCAGAGATAAAGGTAGAATTAAGAGGTTTTCTGACAAAAAGAGAGAATTGGTGACCAGTAAACCGGTACCAAAAGACACAGTAAAGAAAAATTTTAGGTAGAAAGAAAAGGATCACAAAGGAAAACATTGAATGAGAGGAAGGCATGAAGTGCAAAGAAAAGAGTAAACATCTGGGGAAATATAATGAATACTCAAATCAATTTTGAAACAAAAATCAAAAGCAAACGGTGAAGGTATCATGGATATTTGCATATGTCCAAACTCATCAAATTGTACATGTTACATATGTGCAATTCTTTGTATATCAATTATACCTTAATAAAACTATTTTAAAAATAAAATAAAATTTGACCACACAAAACAATAATTGTAATGCATTGTGGGATGAAAATATATAAAATTTTAAAAGGCATGACGACACTAACACCCAGGGTGGGACAGAGGTAAATGCAGTAAGAGTGTCATAGGGATCTTGTATTATTTGGGAAGTTGTAAAGTAATAATTTGTGTTGGACTGTAATAAATCAAAGATAGATGTTTAATCTCAAATGTGACCATTAAAAATTATAAAAATACATATGCAACAAATTAGTCTATGAGAAAAAATGTGAAATGAAAATATTTGATTAATCCAAGGGAAGCTACAAAAGTAGAGAAAAAAAATCATGAAACACTTGGCTTGATTGAATACAAATAACAAAATGATAAATATAAACCCAACTACATCAATGGTTATATTAAATACAAATAGAATAAATACTCCAAGTTAAAAGCTAATGTTGCCAGACTGGATTAACAAATAAACAAAATACAAAAGCAAAACAAAAATTTTTTAAAAATTATGCTTAAAAGAGATATATCTTAAACATACATAGAGAAGTAACCAAAACAAATATGGTACAGATATGCTAATATCAGACAAAATAGAGTAATGCAAAGAAAATTGCTAGAGATAAACAGTGACATTACATAATCATAAAAGAGTTGATCCAACAGAAATATCATAATTCTATATCTGTATGTACACAATCACATAGATTCAATACACAAAAAACAAATATTGACTGTTAAAATGAGAAATAGACAAATCTACAATCATGATGGAAGTGTTAAAAACTTTTCTTTTGTAACTAATAGAATAAGCAGACAAAAAAAAGTAGCAAGGATAGAGTATGTAAGAAACACAATAAAATGGTGATTATGGATAT
Organism: Eubalaena glacialis; assembly: GCF_028564815.1. Taxonomy (NCBI): domain Eukaryota; kingdom Metazoa; phylum Chordata; class Mammalia; order Artiodactyla; family Balaenidae; genus Eubalaena; species Eubalaena glacialis. The sequence goes on along the minus strand of NC_083725.1, from coordinate 52,911,218 downwards.
GTAATTTAGACATGCAGAAAACTGAATCTAACAATGACAGAACAAACTAAAAATAATTTTTTTTCCAGTACCTACTTCAAGATATCTAAAACCAAGGGAGAAAGCATTAAAAACATTTTTGGCTTGCAGTGAAATTTTATCCAAAGACATACTTAAACATAAGTTCCGTTAAATGCACTAAAAACCCCCCATAATTTGTAACCTCTCTTATCACAAGGAATATTTCCATTTGCATTTGAACAGTTAACTTTAAAAGGTGAATCCTTGCCCCCAAAGTCTAGCTTCTGAGATAACAAACACTACGTTCTTTTTTGGCTCCATTACTGCAGTTTGAGTTAGGTATGACAACAGTTCTAATAAAGAGAGAATTCACCTCATATGTCATCCTTGTTCTTTGTTCTGAATAGTTTAATAAAATTTAAATTACAAGCAAATTCCAAGTTCGTGTAGCATTTGGTTAAAATCCTGAGCTTTGAAGTCTAACAGACCTGGATTTAAATACAATCTTGATATTTGATAACTGTGATGTTGGGCAGATTAGCTAACTTCATCATAGAATGGAAATAATAATGCCTATTTCATGGGGTTGTGATGAAAATTAAACAAGCTAATATATATAAGAAGCTTATCAGAGTGATGGCATATTATAAATCCAGACAAAGTTGTGCCTATTATTCTCCTTTTCATCAGCTCAGGACATCACTAAATTCATCATCTTATAGTCCTGTATCAATATATTACTCCTCGTCAGGTAGTGCAGCAGGGGGCAGGGATGTAGGGAAGAGGTGGAGGAAAGGAACAAAGGACACTAGACATTATTTTGAAAAATAAAGCAAAGAAAATGATTCCCCAGCAATTGAGAAATGAAGTGTTAAAAAATTATAATCATGCTTAATTCCAGGAGCTCCACTTATAAAAGCAGAATACTTTACGCAGTCATAGAATGTGTTAAAACTTAATTCATACTCACTGTCCAGACTGAACATGGGATATGAATGTCAATCTTTCTAAAATGTACTATGTCTTCCTTGGCCAGCTTTTTCCTGGAATAGTGTATTTGATGAACACTGGCAACACTTGGCCAGCAGGCCCTCCTTTATCCACGCTGTCGTTATTGACCGATCTCCATTCTAATTAACAGGTCATTTTTAATCTTCTGATAAGTCAATAACTTCAATCAGATTCAGACGAGATCTTACGGATATTGGAGCCATTGTGTACCATCAAGGAACAAATGTTCAGGCCTACCTCATTTTACTGCACTTTGCTTTATTGACACGTGGAGATATTGTGTTTTTCACAAAACAAGATTTGAGACAACGTTGAGTCAAGCAAATGTATTGGTGCCATTTTTCCAATAGTATTTGCTCACTTTGTGTCTCTGTGTCACATTTTGGTTAATCTTGCAATGTTTCAAACTTGTTCATCATTATCACCATTGGTGTGGTGATTTTGTGATTAGTGACCTTTGATGTTACTATTGTAATTGTTTTGGGGTGCCCCTAACTGTGCCCATGTAAGGGCACAAAATTGATTGATAAATGTTGTGTGTGTTCTGCTTGTCCCACTGACTGCTGTTCTCCATCTCTCTTTCTCTCCTCTGGTCTCCCTATTCCCCGAGACACAATATTGAAATTAGGCCAATTAATAACCCTACAATGGCCTCTAAGTGTTCAAGTGGAAGGAAGAGTTGCATTTATCTCACTTTAAATCAAAAGCTGGAAATGATTAACCTTAGTGAGAAAGGCATGTCAAAAGTCGAGATAGGCCAAAAGCTAGGTTTCTTGCATGAAACAGTTAGCCAAGCTGTGATTTCAAAAGAAAAGCTTCTGAAGGAAATTAAAAGTGTTACTAGAGTGAACACAGGAAAGGTAAGAAAGTGAAACAGCCTTATTGCTGATATGGAGAAAGTTTTAGTAGTCTGGACAGGGGATCAAACCACCCACAACATTCCCTTAAACGAAAGCCTAGTCCAGAGCAAGGCCCTAACTCTCTTCAATTCTATGAAAGCTGAGAGAGGTGAGGAAGCTGCAGAAGAAAAGTCTGAAGCTAGTAGTGGTTGGTTCTTAAGATTTAACGAAAAAAACAATCTGCATGACATAAAAGGGCAAGGTGAAAAGCAAGTGCTAATATAGAAGCTGCAGCAAGTTATCCAGAAGATCTAGCTAAGATAATGAAATAAGGAGGCTACACTAAACAACAGATTTGGAATGTAGACAAAATCACCTTATACCGGAAGAAGATGACATCCAGGGCTTTCATAGCTAGAGAGGAGAAATCAATGCCTGGCTTCAAAGTTTCAAAGGAAAGCCTAACTTTCTTGTTAGGAGTTAATGCAGCTGGTGACTTTAAGTTGGATCCAATGCTCATTTACCATTCTGAAAATCCTGGGGTCCTTAAGAATTATGCTAAATCTATTTTGCCTATGCTCTATAAATTGAACAACAAAGCTTGCATGACAGCAAATCTGTTTACAACATGGTTTACTGATTATTTTAAGCCCACTATGGAGACCTACTGCTCAGGAAAAAAAAAAAAATTCCTTTCAAAATATTACTGCTCATTGACAATGCATTTGGTCACTAAACATCTCTGATAGAGATATATAATGAGATTAATATTGTTTTCATCCCCGATAATACAACATCCATTCTGCAGCCCAGGGATCAAGGAATAATTTTGATTTTCAAGTCTTATAATTTAAGAAGTACATTTTGTAAAGTCATAGCTGCCATAGACGGTGATTCCTCTGATGGATCTGGGCAAAGTAAATTGGGAACCTTCTGAAAAAGATTCACCATTCTAAATGCCAGTAAGAGCATTTTTAATTCATAGAAAGAGGTCAAAATAGCTACATAAAAAGGAGTTTGGAAGAAGTTGATTCTAACCCTTATTGATGATTTTGAAGGGTTCAAGGCTTGGCTATAACTGCAGAAATGGTGGAAATAGTAAGAGAATTAGAAGTGGAGCCTGAAGATGTGACTGAATTTCTTCAATCTCATGATAAAACTTGAGCAATGAAGAGTTGTTTTTTATGGATGAGTAAAGAAAGTGTTTTCTTGAGATGGAAACTACTTATAGTGAAGATGCTGTGAAGACTGTTGTTGACAAGAAAACATTTAAAATATTACATAAACAGTTTATAATGCAGTGACAAGGTTTGAGAGGGTTGGCTCCAATTTTACAAGAAGTTCTATGTGGGTACAATGCTATCAAACAGCATTGCACGCTAAAGAGAAATCATTCATAAAAGGGAGCGTCAATCCATAACAGCAACCTTAACTTAACTATTGTCTGATTTTAAGAAATTACCACCGTCACTCCAACCTTCAGCACCACCACACTGAATCGGTAACCATCAACATCAAGGCAAAATCTGTCACCAAAAAGATTACAACTCACTGAAGTCTCAGATAATGGTTAGCATTTTTAGCAATAAAGTATTTTTAAATTAATGTATGTACATTGTTGTTTATAGACATAATGCTACTTAATAACATAATGCACACTTAATAGACTACAGAATAGTGTAAACATAACTCTCATATGCAATGGAAAACCAAAAAATTTGCGTGACTTGCTTTATTCCAGTATGCACTTTATTGCAGTGGTATGGAATTGAACCAGCAATATCTCTGAGGTATGCCTAGATGTATCTAATCTTATTGATAATACATTAAATTAATTTTCTAAATCCCAGAAAGAAACATATTTACCTTTATTTCCAAGTTCTCTGAGGTGGAACACCTCATGATGTCATGCACACATTCTTTTTTTTTTTTTTTTTGAAAACTGTACATTTGTTTTATTTATTTTTTTAATACATCTTTATTGGAGTATAATTGCTTCACAATGCTGTGTTAGTTTCTGTTGTGCAACAAAGTGAATCAGCTGTAAGTATACATATATCCCCATATCCCCTCCCTCTTGAGCCTCCCTCCCACCCTCCCTATCCCACCTCTCTAGTTGGTCACAAAGCACCGAGCTGATATCCCTGTGCTATGCAGCTGCTTTCCACTAGCTATCTGTTTTACATTTGGTAGTATATATAAGTCCATGCCACTCTCACTTTGCCCCAGCTTCCCCCTCCCCCTCCCTGTGTCCTCAAGTCCATTCTCTATGTCTGCGTCTTTATTCCTGCCCTGCAACTAGGTTCATCAGTTCCATTTTTTTTTTAGATTCCATATATATGCGTTAGCATATGGTATTTGTTTTTCTCTTTCTGACTTACTTCACCCTGTATGACAGACTCTAGGCCCATCCACCTCACTACAAATAAGTCAGTTTCATTTCTTTTTATGGCTAATATTCCTTTGTATATATGTACCACATCTTCTTTATCCATTCATTTGTCGATGAACATTTAGGTTGCTTCCATGTCCTGGCTACTGTAAATAGATGCACACATTCTTGAAATCTCAATCCGGTTTGTAGAAATGGACCATCAATCAAAACATTTGAGAATTAAACACACACACACACATGCATGCACACACACATATACACACACCAAAATGCAGTTCCTGATTTTACATGTATTCCAAGTGTAAGAAAGTTAAAGAACAGCTCATCTTGTTCATTATACAATATGAATAGTGTGAAATATACATAGATTCCTTTTTCTCCTAAAGTATTCTTGTTGTATCTCCATGTGTATATTACCTTCTGGAATAACACAAAATAATGGACTGAATAATTGTAACCAAGTCCTCTAGTTAACACTCAGTAGAATCATTTGGTTACATGTCTCTACTACTTGACCATGAGTCAGTTGAGGTTAGTGGTCAAGTCTTACGCAAATATTTGTACCTCTAGCCTAAGACAGTGATGAATGAGTAAATTAATGCTGGGAAGACATTTTAAATGGAAAGTTTTTATGTGTTATTATATTCCCACCTTTATTCTTTTTTTAACCTTTATGTAATATGTACTATTTTATAGCACCATCCAAAGGAAAAAAAATTTCAACATCTCACATCTCTTTTTTCCCCACTTCTCACTCCCACGCTATCTTTGCACAGTTGAAGAAACAATTAAAAAACAGACCATTAAAAATTCAGTGGTGTTGGAGGAGGGTGAGTGTGAGTCTGAAACTTTATCAACCAGCTAATTTCACTTCCTATCATGGGGCAAGTGGACACTTGCTTTCTAATTCTTCCCCAAGCATGGGAGAGAGACAGAGAGGGAGAGAATCACTAGCAATACTGCATGCTCCTAATAATAAGCTATAAATCAGGTCACTTTTCATCACAGAATAGCAACAGCATTTTACAGTCAGCTTTTCAAGGTCTTCAATGAGAAGATAATTTTCCATATAGGAAATATAGGATACATGCAGATAATTTAAACTATGCCATTCAATATTCCCTGCATTGTGACTGCAATAAAACAGGAGGAATGCTGCAAATTTAATTTGACACATATTCTTTTCCAAATAAATATACTAGTAAAATGCAAGTGAGGATAATGATACCTACCTCACAAAATATTTTTAAGATCAAATGAAAGAGTAATGCCAAAGATGCTTTGTAAATTGTAAAGTGTCAGAGAAAAATTGATTATCAGCAGTCATTATAAGTAGTACTTTAATTTTGTATAAGTGAAGTATCCTATCATTTATGTGATATAGTTTAACGGCACCGTGAAGGCATCATGTTAAGACAAAGTGCCCTGATAGCCTCTGAATACAATTAATGTGCTATTTACTTGTTAGAAATAAACAGATGAATACCATTTGGAAGAAGATGAATTTCTTATTCACTCACAAGCTAGTATGAATTAATTAAATAGGATTATTTTCAACTCAAAAACTAGTTAAAAATAGCTTATTGAAGTATAGGAGGAATGGAGGAGAGGCAAAATTATGGCAAGGAACAGAGTGAGAGCAGAGTTTGTTAATGTAACACGGGAGAAAGCTGTGTAAGTAACAGAGTAGAGAAAGCAGCAGCAACAGGAAGTAATGTAAGAAAAAAAAAAATCAAAGTTAACAAAACTTGAGCAGCCTTTTAAAAGTGTAACTGGCCATCTGTCAAAGAAAGAGACAACTAACCTAAGGAGAAAAAGCTACCACTACTTTGACAAGGAAGAACTTATTATATTTAGTTTGGCCCAAGTAAGAGAGACCAAAGCTGTGCTCTCCAAGACTCCACTACCACCACCCCAATAATATCAAGATTATTTTCTGATGATACTGTATAAGTGAAGGGTAGAGAAAGATACGGAAAAGAGTACTGCAAACAACAAAGGAATGTGTTGTTTTACCTGACAATACAGCTTTTGGTGTCAACTGTGAAAAGAGGAAGTCACAAGAAGAGGTTGCAAATATGTTTTTTAACAGATGAGGTGTTAGGATCACTTTCTGCCTTGCTTTTCAGATGACACCTTGAGGGTGATATGAGATTTTGGCACCACACCTAAAGAGAGACACCAGCAAATAGGAATTCATTCATAACAGAGCATTTGTTATAGTGAACTAAAAAAAACATGTTAAGCAAGAAACAGTTAAAGGAGCTTATATGTAAGGGAGCCTTATATATTATGGGAAATTAAGACATGGGAAAAAAAGATACAGGGATGGCTGTGGATAAAAGAGGTATTCAATGAAGCAGATATGAGGGGCTATATCCCAACCCAGTGCCCTGTTCATACAGCAGGGGTGTCACTCTGGGAAATTTGGGCATCTGTACGCACCCCAAATTGTAGATCAGTGGCACAGAAGATCTGCCAATGAAAAGAGGCAAACTTAAGAACAATAATTGCAAACAAATTATATCAGGTCAATGAAAGAAACAGCTCTCTCAGACAAGACTTCTGGAATAGTGATGTGAGGAGTCCATCAGACACACTCTCCCCAGCAAAACAATCATGATTGGAGCAAACAAAAAAAAGCAAAAACAAAAACAAAAAACAACCTTTAAGCATCTAGAAATTGTCCTAAGGGCACACAGAAAATGGAAAAACATTTAGGGAGAAAATCTACAAAATCTTGCTAAGAACAGCAAGTGTGTGGCATTTCAGCTACTATCTATTCACTCCACACCCCCTAGCCTAGTGTGACAGAAGTTCCCCTCTGGTCAAGTGTGCCAAGAATGGGCTACCTTGTCCCCCAGCTCCTAGTTTAGTGCTCAAGTTTCTTGCTGGAAGAAACAGTCAGCGTTTCTCACTCTCCTCACCCCTCCCATCAGTTCCCTGTTGCAGAAGTTCTAATCTATTCTAGGCAGTGCAACCCAGGGTTTTGGAGCTTATTTGATCACAGTGAGCTCCCCCTTATAAGGAGGAAGAGCTACCTGAAGTGAGGGAGGCCAATAATACTGGGTCCATAAATGTATATTTGCTTTCCATTCATCTCTCAGTTTCTTTAAAAGACACAAATTATATAAAGTAATAATTATAACTGATCATTGTTGGATTTGTAACATATATTGATGACATGTGTATATCAATAATAGTTTCAAAAAAGGGAGAGAGAAAATAGAGCTATATAGAACTAAAGTTCTATAAGCAGCAATCATAAGAGAGCTGGAGTGGCTGTACTCATGTCTGACTAAACAGAGTTTAAAAGAAATGTTCCAAGAGGTAAAATAAGACATTCTAGTATGAAAAAGAGTTAATCCATCGGAAAACATAATGATTATAAATATATATGCACCTAATAATAGAGTCCCAAAATACATGAAGTAAAGCTGACAGAATTGAAGGGAAACATAGACAAATCAACAATAAGAATTGGAGATCTTAATTGCCCCCACTTCCAATGATAGATAGAACAGATAGGTAGAAGGTGAATAGGAAAATGAAGATTTGAAAAACACAAAAAACCAACTAGACCTAAGAGGCATCTATAGAACTCTCTACCTAACAACAGAAAAACATGTATTCTCCTCAAGCAAGCATATAACATTCTCAAGAATAGACCAGATACTAATGCAAGGCCATAAAACAAGCCTCAATAAATTTAAAATGATTGAAATCATACAAAGTATGCTTGTTCACCACAATAGAATGAAATTAGAAATTCATAACAGAAGGAAATTTTGAAAATTAAAAAATATACGAAAATAAAACAATAAATTTTAAATAACCAATAGGCCCAAGAACTCACAAGGGAAATTAGAAAATGCTTTGAGATAAATAATAATAATAATAATAATAAATATATATCAGCAGTGCTTAGAAGAAAATGTATAGCCATAAATACTATAATAATATATATTTTTAATTTCAGATCAATATCTTAACTATACTACCTAAAGATACTGGAAAAAGGAAAGCAAACTAAACTGAAATTAGGTAAAAGAAAATTAATAATAGACATTAGAGTGGAAATAAGTGAAGTAGAGTAATGAAAACAAGTAAAGAAAATTAATGAAACAAAATTGGTTTTCTTTTAAAAAAGATGAGCTAGATTGACAAACACCATGTAACAAACACCATGTAACATCACATTAATTGTGAAAGACTGAATGCTTTTACCCTCAGATCTGGAACAAGGCAACAATGTCTGCTCTTGACTTTTCTAGTCAATATTGTATTGGAAGTTCTAGCCTGAGAAAGTAGACAGGAAGCATAAATGGCATTCAGACCTGAAAAAGAGAAGTAAAGTTATCTCTACTTGCAGATGAAATGATTTTTTATGTAGAACACTTTTAAGAATACATGGGAGCAGTGTGACTTACGTAACTAAAAAACAAGTTCAGCAAGTTTACTGGATGCAAAATTATTTTAGAAAATTTAGGTGTATATCTAGTCACTCATAATGAAGAATCTGACAATGAAATTAAGAAAGTGATTCCACTGATAATGGCTCAAAAAGAATAAAATATTTAGGAATAAATTTAACAAAAGAAATGTAAGATTTTCACACTGAAAACGTGAAAATATTGTTAAAAGAAATTATAGAATACCTAAATAAATGTAATCACATTCAATGTCCATGGCTCAGAATACTTGATATTGAAATTGTTAAAATCACAATATTCCCCAAATGGATAGACAACTTCAACACAGTGTCTATCAAAATCCTAGCTGGCTTCTGTTTTTGCAAAAATTAACAAGCAGATCCTAAAATTCATGTGGAAATTCTAATAAATAGAGAAGCCAAAATAATCTTAAAATTTTTAACAGAGTTGAACCCAGAATTCCTATTTTTAAAACTTCCTATAAATCTACATTAATCAAGACAGTGTAATACCAGCATAAAGATAGACATATAGGATAATGGAATAGAATTTAGAGTCCATACATAAACTTTTATATTTTGGTCAATTTATTTGTGACAAGGGTGCTAAGACACTTACATGGGAAAATGATCATTTTTTTCAATAAACTTTTCTGAGAAAATTGTGTTTTCACATGCAAAAGCAATGAAGTTGGATCCCTTCCTTATCCCTGTCGATGAAAGTTCAATTAACAATCAAGAAGAAAAAAGGGAATTTTACTCAAACCAAACTAAGGATTATAACCCAGGAGACAGACTCTCAGAAAATTCTAAGAACTATTCCGCATGTTAGAAGTCGAAGGCACAGTTATATACATTTTCTAGACAAAAGAGCATACATCAAAATGACATATAGTTACTTTACATGAAGTTCACCAAGGATACGTAATCCAGGTAAGCATGTACAAAACAAAGTGAGTAGCAAGTCACCATGACCCCCTACAGAGTTGGAAAAAATGCTATGCTTTTAAGAAGTTATATTGCTTGAGTCAGAAAAAATAGATCATTAAGTTGAGCAGGCACTCCCATCTTTGAAGAGGTCTGGTTAATGTGTAATGCAGATGTACACTGCACATTAGGGAGGGAGAGAGGAGACCCAAACGGACGGAGAGAGAGAGGATTTTATGTTTACATTTTCTTGTCTTCCCTTAAAATATAAATTTTATTTTATCATCCCATACACAAAACCTAACTCAAAAAGGATCATGGATCTAAATACAGTTGATAAAAAAATAAAACTCTTAGAAGAAAACATACGAGTGAATCTTCATGACTTCAGATTAGGCAAAGCCTTCAGAAAATCTACACCAAAAGCATAAATGACAAAATTAAAAAATAGATAAATAGGATTTTATAAAAATTAAAAAAATTTTGTTTTGAAAATGATACCATGAAGAAAGTTAAAATCAACACACATATTAGGGGAAAAAAATATTTTCATGGCATTATCTAAGACTTGTGTCCAGAATATGTAAGGAACCCCTACATAGATAAAGATGCTCAGCATCATTAGTCATTAGGTAAAAGCAATTTCAAAACACAGTGAGATAATATTTCATACCCACTAGGATCACAAAAAAACAAGACAGACAATAACATATTGGCAAAGATAAAGGAGAAATTGGAATCCTTATACACTGCTGGCAAAATATAAAATATTATACTAGAGCAGCCTTGAAAAATAATTTGACCATTTCTCAAAATGTTAAACATAGAGTTACCATATGAACCAGCAATTCCATTCCTAGGTGTTTATCCAAGATAAATGTAAATGTACGTCCACACAAAAATGCCTACATGAATGTATGTAGCAGCATTAGTCTTAATAGCCAAAATGTAGAATAATTCAATGTCCATCAGCTGATGAATGGACAAAATGTGGTATAATCATACCATGATTATGATGAATAATAGAAAATTATTCAGCAATAAAAATGAATGAAGTACTGGTACATGCTACAGCATGACTACACCTTGAAAACATTATGATAAGTGAAAGAAGTCAGTTTCAAAGGATCACATATTGTATGAACCCATTTACAAAAATTGTCCCAAATGCAAATCTGTGTACAGAATGTATTGTTTGTCTTGAGCTTGGAGGGGAGATGGAGTTTGACTGCTAATGGGTACAGGGTTTCTTTTGGGGGTGACAAAAATGTTCTAAAAATAAAATGTTAGAAGTCACACAACTCTGAATGTTCTAAAAAAACATTTCGTTGTACACTTTAGGTGAATTGAATGACATGTTAATTATATCTCATTAAAGCTGCCTTTTTAAAAAAACTCACAATGAATTTGATCATAATATATTAAACAAATAAAAATCTAAAATAAGTTCACATCCTGAGATTATTTTTATTGATCTATGATCATCAGAATGAAATCTTCCATACTTCACATCTGTTCTTAGGGTATTATAAATTCCAATTATTCCTCTTAAAAGGGTTATATTCCTTAATTCTTCCTTCAATGTTTAAAGTAATCTCTAAATTAAAAATTGTTAAAAATATTTTAGGATTTCTTGATTCAGCTCAGAAATTAGAATACAATAGGCAGGTAAACTTGTGTATTTTCTGTATGCATTTCTATCCTTAGATATCTAATTGAAATATTATTTTAACTAATAAAGTTTAGCTACAGAAGGATAGTCTGATAAGATTGCTTAAATTGGGGGCTGATAATTTAAACTACTGTTCTCTCCAAATCACTTTAAGTGTACTAAGTTTTTCAAAGTTGTAGAACCATTGAGGGTATTTACCATAGAAAATAATTTTCTATACTCTGAAAACTGAAGTGTGAGGCACTGCTCTGAATGTTATGCATTCTTTGTCCAATGGTCAAAACTGATCTAATCACTGTAGAACAACTGGTCATTCAAGGAAGATTTATATTATTATTCAAAATCATAGATGATGTTATCATCTAAACAGTATTTAATATTTCATCTAAAACAATGTTCTGAAAATTCATTTAAAATTTTGATTTCAGGGAAACAGTGTTCTATTCATATTAATGTGTATATATCCTCTAATTAGACAATTAGAACTATGTATTAAGTGATTCCTAATATACCTTTGAAGAAAGCATACTATAAAGTATAAATCATTTAATATTTTTACCTTTGTATAATCATCTTCACATCTGTGATTAGAGAAAATTAGTGAATTTGCTAGAAATTCACTCTTTTTTCATATTTTTGATCTAGCTTCTAAACTTCCAGAAGATAAGAACGATGCATTTCTTATTATCTGTTTATCCTGAGCCTACCACTGTGCCAGCTAAATAAATATATATATTTTTTAAATTACAAAGAACTTTAAACAAAGAGAGTTAACCAAAATAGAATGCCCTGTTTTGGGTAGCAATGACCTCCTCCATACTAAGAGGTTTAAGGATGGTTGGCCAGGACTTTGCATGTACTCAAGTATGTTGTAAGGGAGCAATCAATCACTTAAGGGTAGTTCAGGCTACATTAAATCCATGGTCCTTTCCAGCACTATGATCCTGTGCATATGGAGATATTACACACTTATGCAGAGACATGTTTGTGTATTTAAAAAATTTTTCCAACGTTCTTCCCAGTGAAACTATGCACCATTTCATCAGTCAGTATCTTACCTAGAAACTTGTAATTCAATTGAATGCACATGAAAATACCACTGCTTTTATAAAGAGCACTATCTGGTAAAGAAACAAGAATTAATCAATTCTTTAATTCAAAGTTTTAAACATGGGTTGGAGAGAGAAATTTGGATAGACTGAATTTCCCTAATGCAGTTTTAATAGCTGTGTTTACAACCGTATTTCACCATACAATGTCTAAGTCTAAATGTAACATGTAATTAATTTCATGAAAAGCATGTTTGTTTTTAATTGAAATAATTTGTACTCTCTGTAATTTTGCCAGGAAACTCAACATGCATATACTTAAACATGTCAGAGGTGAATAGCTACACATTATGTATTCGTGAGTATTACGTTCCTGTGCTGGCAACACTAGTATTGTACATAATGTGCCCTGCAGCCCAGAAAGACATTTACATTGTAATGACTTACCTACAGGTTATCAAGAACTTAGTACAGAAAATCTCATGCCAATCAGTGTGAGGGAATAGGGGAACAGTTATTTTTCATAGAATCTTTGCTAAGAAAGTGAGTTCTTCTTCACCAATTTTGGAAACTATATATACTCACTATGTTTGAATTGAAAGTAAAGCTCATCACATTTATATGAATAATATATGCTTATAATATATTATTATATATAATGCTTATAGAGTCATTTGCTGTCATTCACAAAGGAATGTCAAATATTTTATCTTATTTGAAATTCACAACAAATTTCTGAGCATGATTGGACAACTATTATTATACCTATTTGAGAGATCGGAATGCTGTGGCTTAGGAGGTTGTGTTTTCCTTAAAGTCACACTGCTAATTATTAACAGAGCTAGTACAAGAACCCAGATTTTCTGCATCATCTAGCATGGTGTTTGGTAAAGAATAGGTCCTTACTGAATATGTGCTGAGTACATTCATGTTTGAAAATTTGGCCTTAGTATAGAGGGCTCTGTCTACTGCATTGTGTTACAATGGCTTTGTATGGAATTCTTTTCAATGGTGTCCTCTGAAAGACTTCATTTAGAAGAGCTGATGACTTCAGGTTTTGCTAATCAGGTAACTAAGGTATCTGACTATGAATTTAAATAAGTGGGAGTTTCAAATATGTTGTTTTTAAACAGGTAGATCATCTTTGTTAGGTGAGGATGGGGAGGCTTCAGCAACAAGAAGTTTGCGGTGTTTCATTAAAAATACGAAACACCAATAATCATATTTTGCTAAATTGTACCACTCTGTCTTCTTCTGTCCATAGCATAGACATTATGAGAAAGTCAGGGAAAGGTTAACGGATGTCACTGTGAAAAAGTAAGGGAAAGAATGATTATCACTTCTCAAGTCTTGTTAGTGCAAAACCACAATGGTTCACTTTGATGTTTTTCAGAAAAAGGTCATTTGGGTCATCCATGTGCTGGCATATTAACTTAATTTCTGCCAAATGAGAGAGTCCATGCAGAAGTCATGATTTATTTTGGGTGGACACAAGTCAAAATCTCTTTGCTAAAGAGATGCTGTATGCAATTCTGACGTGTGCAGTCTGATGAGGTGAGAATAGAGGTCAGCTGACCTGAAGACTGGAAGATCCTTCTTTCAAGGCCAAGCAGGGCTGCCTCAGAAAGTTGCGTTGAAGTGGCAGCCATCCAGGCTCTTTGTTGGGGACATGCTGATGATTTGAGCCAGCGTTGATCCCTGTCTTGCATTTTTCTCTTTTGAGTTATTCCTGACCTGAATCTCGTCATAATTTTTTCCTTCCCAGTGATAGCATCAGCTTAGTGTCAGAATGACAGAACTTAAGGCCCAGTTTGAGTCACAGATTCTAGCACTGGTGGGAATGACAAGGAACTGGATACATCAGCTAATGGGTTTCCAAGAATAGCTGGAAGGAGACGCAAACCAAGAGACAGCGAGAGACTGTAGTGCCAGGGAATTAAGGGTCAGCAACTGAGAATCAGTATAAGTTCTTGTATTGAAGACCTCTGAGAAATTATCCCTGCAGCTCTGCTTTGAGACAAAGGCTCCTTTCTTATCATCCAAGAGTATCCTGTGTTTAATTCTCTGTTGACAGCACCTTGTAGAGATTAAGAGGGGCAGGTTGTAGAGTCAGGCAGACCTGGATTTCATTCCAGCTTCACCACTAACCTTGATACTTTGGACAAATTTTAAATCTTCTAAGCCTCATTTTCCTGCCTTCGTAAATTAGAAATAGTAGTACTTTACTCACAGAATTGTTGAATGAATTAATATAATACATATACAGTGTTTATCTAGCATATATATATACTAATTTTGTATATACATGTGTATTTCTATATAGTGATATAATATACATATAGGAAATGTATCATAAAGATTAAGTGCACACTATACAATAGACATTATTATTATTATAGAAATTGGAAAACCATCTCTAAATCAGTTTCCTCCCCCCATCCCCACCAGGGCACAGAGCTAGAGTTTCCCTCTTGTTATAGATATAATGGTCCAGGAAGATGTCCACATCCTAATCCTCAGAACCTGTGTATACGTTACCTTACATGGTAAAGGGCACTTTGCAGACATGATTAAGTTAAGGATCTCAAGCTTGAAGGATTATTCTGGAAGATTTAGTTGGGCCCAATGTATTCACAATGGCCCTTATAAAGGGAGGCAGGAGATTAAAAAATCAATAGGAGAATAAATAACAATGGAAGCAAGAGGTTGGCATGATGTGAGGAAGGGACCACAAGCCAAGGAACACACGCAACTACTAGAGGCTAAGAAAGACAAGGAAATTGTTTCTTCCCTCAGAGTCTTGATTTTTCCCAGTGAAACTGATTTCAGACTTCTGACATCAAGAACTG